>NW_025534433.1:52500-201952 GCF_020615455.1 Coregonus clupeaformis
TGTAGCTATAGCCAACCACTGAACGTTATCCTGCTCCCAAATATATATATACTGTAGCTATAGCCAACCTCTGAACGTTATCCTGCTCCCAAATATATATACTGTAGCTATAGCCAACCACTGAACGTTATCCTGCTCCCAAATATATATACTGTAGCTATAGCCAACCACTGAACATTACCCTGCTCCCAAATATATATACTGTAGCTATAGCCAACCACTGAACATTACCCTGCTCCCAAATATATATACTGTAGCTATAGCCAACCACTGAACGTTATCCTGCTCCCAAATATATATATATTGTAGCTATAGCCAACCACTGAATGTTATCGTTATCCTGCTCCCAAATATATATACTGTAGCTAAAGCCAACCACTGAACGTTATCCTGCTCCCAAATATATATATATATATATATATATATATATACTGTAGCTAAAGCCAACCACTGAATGTTATCCTGCTCCCAAATATATATATATATACTGTAGCTATAGTCAACCACTGAACGTTATCCTGCTCCCAAATATGTATACTGTAGCTATAGCCAACCACTGAACGTTATCCTGCTCCCATATATATATACTGTATCTATAGTCAACCACTGAACGTTATCCTGCTCCCAAATATATATACTGTAGCTATAGCCAACCACTGAACGTCATCCTGCTCCCAAATATATATATATACTGTAACTATAGCCAACCACTGAACGTTATCCTGCTCCCTAATATACATACTGTAGCTATAGCCAACCACTGAACGTTATCCTGCTCCCAAATATATATATATACTGTAGCTATAGCCAACCACTGAACGTTATCCTGCTCCCTAATATACATACTGTAGCTATAGCCAACCTCTGAACGTTATCCTGCTCCCAAATATATATACTGTAGCTATAGCCAACCACTGAAAGTTATCCTGCTCCCAAATATATATACTGTAGCTATAGCCAACCACTGAACGTTATCCTGCTCCCAAATATATATACTGCAGCTATAGCCAACCACTGAACGTTATCCTGCTCCCAAATATATATATATATAGTAGCTATAGCCAACCACTGAATGTTATCCTGCTCCCAAATATATATATATATACTGTAGCTATAGCCAACCACTGGGAGCAGGATAACGGAGCAGGATAACGTTCAGTGGTTGACTATAGCTACAGTATATATATATATATTTGGGAGCAGGATAACATTCAGTGGTTGGCTTTAGCTACAGATATATATATATATATATATATACTGTAGCTAAAGCCAACCACTGAATGTTATCCTGCTCCCAAATATATATATATATACTGTAGCTATAGTCAACCACTGAACGTTATCCTGCTCCCAAATATGTATACTGTAGCTATAGCCAACCACTGAACGTTATCCTGCTCCCATATATATATACTGTATCTATAGTCAACCACTGAACGTTATCCTGCTCCCAAATATATATACTGTAGCTATAGCCAACCACTGAACGTCATCCTGCTCCCAAATATATATATATACTGTAGCTATAGCCAACCACTGAACGTTATCCTGCTCCCTAATATACATACTGTAGCTATAGCCAACCACTGAACGTTATCCTTCTCCCAAATATATATACTGTAGCTATAGCCAACCATCGCCGTTGATATGGTCAGTAGTGACTTTGCCACATGATAGGTAAACAAAAAAACAGTCAAGTAGCCTACAAGCGGAGTATGAAAAATGTATGCACTCACTAAAAACAAGCGGATTCAGCAACACGGACACCGATGGAAATTCTTGCGATTTGACAGTTCCCCAAGGACATGAACTGGTTGAATCAACATTGTTTCTACTTTATAGGACAAGGCTTAATCAGTTTTATGGGAAACCAGCCAATAGTGTACAGCCATAATATAAATGTTTAATGTCTGTTTCCACTAGATTGCGTTACTGACTGACCAGACTGTCTGACCTGCACTGCCTCCTCCTGACTGATATCTAACCAGCCCAGAGGCTTGAAGAGACATTAGACTGTCTGACTGATATCTAACCAGCCCAGAGGCTTGAAGAGACATTAGACTGTCTGACTGATATCTAACCAGCCCAGAGGCTTGAAGAGACATTAGACTGTCTGACTGATATCTAACCAGCTCAGAGGCTTGAAGAGACATTAGACTGTCTGACTGATATCTAACCAGCCCAGAGGCTTGAAGAGACATTAGACTGTCTGACTGATATCTAACCAGCCCAGAGGCTTGAAGAGACATTAGACTGTCTGACTGATATCTAACCAGCCCAGAGGCTTGAAGAGACATTAGACTGTCTGACTGATATCTAACCAGCTCAGAGGCTTGAAGAGACATTAGACTGTCTGACTGATATCTAACCAGCCCAGAGGCTTGAAGAGACATTAGACTGTCTGACTGATATCTAACCAGCCCAGAGGCTTGAAGAGACATTAGACTGTCTGACTGATATCTAACCAGCCCAGAGGCTTGAAGAGACATTAGACTGTCTGACTGATATCTAACCAGCCCAGAGACTTGAAGAGACATTAGACTGTCTGACCTGCACTGCCTCCTCCTGACTGATATCTAACCAGCCCAGAGGCTTGAAGAGACATTAGACTGTCTGACTGATATCTAACCAGCCCAGAGGCTTGAAGAGACATTAGACTGTCTGACTGATATCTAACCAGCCCAGAGGCTTGAAGAGACATTAGACTGTCTGACTGATATCTAACCAGCCCAGAGGCTTGAAGAGACATTAGACTGTCTGACTGATATCTAACCAGCCCAGAGGCTTGAAGAGACATTAGACTGTCTGACTGATATCTAACCAGCCCAGAGGCTTGAAGAGACATTAGACTGTCTGACTGATATCTAACCAGCCCAGAGGCTTGAAGAGACATTAGACTGTCTGACTGATATCTAACCAGCCCAGAGCCTTGAAGAGACATTAGACTGTTTGACTGATATCTAACCAGCCCAGAGGCTTGAAGAGACATTAGACTGTCTGACTGATATCTAACCAGCCCAGAGGCTTGAAGAGACATTAGACTGTCTGACTGATATCTAATCAGCTCAGAGGCTTGAAGAGACATTAGACTGTCTGACTGATATCTAACCAGCCCAGAGGCTTGAAGAGACATTAGACTGTCTGACTGATATTTAACCAGCCCAGAGGCTTGAAGAGACATTAGACTGCCTGACTGATATCTAACCAGCCCAGAGGCTTGAAGAGACATTAGACTGTCTGACTGATATCTAACCAGCCCAGAGGCTTGAAGAGACATTAGACTGTCTGACTGATATCTAACCAGCCCAGAGGCTTGAAGAGACATTAGACTGTCTGACTGATATCTAACCAGCCCAGAGGCTTGAAGAGACATTAGACTGTCTGACTGATATCTAACCAGCCCAGAGACTTGAAGAGACATTAGACTGTCTGACTGATATCTAACCAGCCCAGAGGCTTGAAGAGACATTAGACTGTCTGACTGATATCTAACCAGCCCAGAGGCTTGAAGAGACATTAGACTGTCTGACTGATATCTAACCAGCCCAGAGGCTTGAGGAGACATTAGACTGTCTGACTGATAACTAACCAGCCCAGAGGCTTGAAGAGACATTAGACTGTTTGAGCTACACTGCCTCCTCCTGTGAGAGCCACGTCAGGCGACACTACACCGTCCCAACAATGCAAACACACATCCTGGTCGAGGTCACTGGAGACGGGGGGACACAAAGGCAACCATGGAAACGCTGGAAAGACAAAGATAACTCAAGAGGTAATTTTCTGTTATTTAACGTTCCTGAATGCCATTGACAATACCCCGATTTGATAAATACTCCTATTTGATAAACCATTTCTTTGTATTTCAGTTAGAGAAACTAAACTGTGAACTGTGTGTGTCATGCTTAGGAAAGTGACACTGAGGAGGAGGAGGAGGAGGAGGAGGAGGAGGAGGAGGAACGGGGGAGCTTCTGTAAAAAGATGAAGATGCAAGTTATTAAAGTGTAAGAAGATTATGCTGAGGAGGATTCTGACAAACTATTGAGGAGGATATATGAGCTAGAGCAACAGAACAGAAACATATATATAGACTTGAAGCAGGAGAACACTGAATTAAAGAAAACGTCTAAGGACTTGAAGCATAAGAACTCTGAGCTAGAGAACACTTCTGAAGACTTAAAGCAGAAGAACTCTGAGCTAGAGAACACTTCTGAAGACTTAAAGCAGAAGAACTCTGAGCTAGAGAAAACTTTTGAAGACTTGAAGCAGAAGAACTCTGAACTAGAGAAAGACTTGGAGCAGAAGAATCAACAGGAAAAGTCATGTTCTATAAATTAAGCTCAGACTACACTCTTAGAAAAGAAGGCATTACCTAGAACCATAACGGTTCTTCAATTATCCTCGTAGGTGAACCCTCTGAAAATAAACATTTTTTGTTACAATTGGAACCCTTTCACCACTAAAAGGTTCTAAGTAGAACCGTTTTCACCACCCAAGGGTTCTACCTGAAACAAAAAAGGGTTTTCCTATGGGGACAAACGAAGAACCCCTTTGCGTGTAGTATCAAAATAACTATAAATGGGAATTATCTTCTTGGAGATAAGTGTCAGAATCTGGGCACTAAACTCGCTGTTTTTGTGTTTTAATCACTGTTTATATCCATTTCTACTCAGAACAGACTGATAATACCCACCCAGTCCTGTAGATGAATACCTCTCTCAGTGGTTTTTTTACAATATTTCAATCTTGTAGATGAATACGTCTCTGAGTGGTTTTACAATGTTTTAGTCTTGCAGATGAATACCTCTCTGAGTGGTTTTACAGTGTCTCTGTCCTGTAGATGAATACCTCTCTGATTGGTTTTACAGTGTCCCAGTCCTGTAGATGAATACCTCTCTGAGTGGTTCTACAGTGTCCCAGTCCTGTAGATGAATACCTCTCTGAGTGGTTCTACAGTGTCTCAGTCCTGTAGATGAATACCTCTCTGAGTGGTTTTACAGTGTCTCAGTCCTGTAGATGAATACCTCTCTGAGTGGTTTTACAGTGTCTCAGTCCTGTAGATGAATACCTCTCTGAGTGGTTTTACAGTGTCCCAGTCCTGTGGATGAATACCTCTCTGAGTGGTTCTACAGTGTCCCAGTCCTGTAGATGAATACCTCTCTGAGTGGTTTTACAGTGTCTCAGTCCTGTAGATGAATACCTCTCTGAGTGGTTTTACAGTGTCCCAGTCCTGTAGATGAATACCTCTCTGAGTGGTTTTACAGTGTCTCCGTCCTGTAGATGAATACCTCTCTGAGTGGTTTTACAGTTTATTTTTTATTTATTTTTATTTCACCTTTATTTAACCAGGTAAGCCAGTTGAGAACAGGTTCTCATTTACAACTGCGACCTGGCCAAGATAAAGCAAAGTAGTGCAATAAAAACAACACAGAGTTACATATGGAGTAAAAAAAAAAACATAAAGTCAGAAATACAACAGAAAATATATATACAGTGTGTGCAAATGTAGCAAGTTATGGAGGTAAGGCAATAAATAGGCTATAGTGCAGAATAATTACAATAGTATTAACACTGGAATGCTAGATGTGCAAGAGATTATGTGCAAATAGAGATACTGGGGTGCAAAAGAGCAAATTAAATAACAATATAGGGATGAGGTAGTTGGGTGGGCTAATTTCAGATGGGCTGTGTACAGGTGCAGTGATCGGTAAGGTGCTCTGACAACTGATGCTTAAAGTTATTGAGGGAGATAAGAGTCTCCAGCTTCAGAGATTTTTGCAATTCGTTCCAGTCATTGGCAGCAGAGAACTGGAAGGAATGGCGGCCAAAGGAGGTGTTGGCTTTGGGAATGACCAGTGAGATATACCTGCTGGAGCGCAGACTACGGGTGGGTGCTGCTATGGTGACCAATGAGCTAAGATAAGGCGGGGATTTGCCTAGCAGTGATTTATAGATGGCCTGGAGCCAGTGGGTTTGACGACGAACATGTAGTGAGGACCAGCCAACAAGAGCGTACAGGTCACAGTGGTGGGTAGTGTATGGGGCTTTGGAGACAAAACGGATGGCACTGTGATAGACTACATCCAATTTGCTGAGTAGAGTGTTGGAGGCTATTTTGTAAATGACATCGCCGAAGTCAAGGATCGGTAGGATAGTCAGTTTTACGCGGGCATGTTTGGCAGCATGAGTGAAGGAGGCTTTGTTGCGAAATAGGAAGCCGATTCTAGATTTAACTTTGGATTGGAGATTCTTTATGTGAGTCTGGAAGTTGAGTTTACAGTCTAACCAGACACCTAGATATTTGTAGTTGTCCACATACTCTAGGTCAGACCCATCGAGAGTGGTGATTCTAGTCGGGTGGGCGGGTGCTAGCAGCGTTCGATTGAAAAGCATGCATTTAGTTTTATTAGTGTTTAAGAGCAGTTGAAGGCTACTGAAGGATTGTTGTATGGCATTGAAGCTCGTTTGGAGGTTTGTTAACACAGTGTCCAATGAAGGGCCAGATGTATACAAAATGGTGTCGTCTGCGTAGAGGTGGATCTGAGAGTCACCAGCAGCAAGAGCGACATCATTGATATACACGGAGAAAGTGTCTCAGTCCTGTAGATGAATACCTCTCTGAGTGGTTCTACAGTGTCTCAGTCCTGTAGATGAATACCTCTCTGAGTGGTTCTACAGTGTCCCAGTCCTGTAGATGAATACCTCTCTGAGTGGTTCTCCAGTGTCTCAGTCCTGTAGATGAATACCTCTCTGAGTGGTTCTCCAGTGTCTCAGTCCTGTAGATGAATACCTTTCTGAGTGGTTTTAAAATATTTTTCATCTTCAAAGTGGTAGGCATGTTGTGTAAATCAATTGATACAAACACCCAAAAAATCTATTTTAATTCCAGGTTGTAAGGCAACAAAATAGGAAAAATGCCAAGGGGAGTGAATACTTTCGCAAACCACTGTATATCATGTATAATTAAAATTAATATGTTTTGTTTAACTGATTGAACAAACGTTTTGTTTTTAACTTTTATTTGTGGTGTGGTTTTCATATCAGCCCTTTTGGGCTTCCAGCCTCACCTGAACACCGTTTTTACCTGTTTATTTTCATATCAGCCCTTTTGAGCTTCCAGCCTCACCTGAACACCGTTTTTACCTGTTTATTTTCATATCAGCCCTTTTGAGCTTCCATCCTCACCTGAACACCGTTTTTACCTGTTTATTTTCATATCAGCCCTTTTGGGCTTCCAGCCTCACCTGAACACCGTTTTTACCTGTTTATTTATCTGCAGTGTTTTGTCTTTCACTTCTTTTCTTTGGTGTGAATAAATAAAACCTAAAACATAATTGAGAAATGTTTTCACTTGCAATGACTTGTTATGTTTAAACCGTGATTTAAACTGAGACTCAGTGATATGACATGTAAGGCTGTGTGTCTGCCTGTATTCATATATGGACCTGATTTCCATTCAGACTGCTTTGTCCAGCCAAGTGGCACTTTGTGGGATACATTGAATGTAATGGAGTTGAAGTTGTGTTCCCAGCAGTCCACAGGATGGCGCCAGAGCAGCATAACTGGACTGGTGAGACCTGAGTAATATCCCAGGGAAATACACTATATATCAAATCAAATCAAATCAAATTTTATTGGCCACATGCGCCGAATACAACAGGTGCAGACATTACAGTGAAATGCTTAATTACTGCCCTTAACCAACAGTGCATTTATTTTTTTATAAAAAAAGTAAAATAAAACATCAACAAAAAAGTGTTGAGAAAAAAAGAGCAGAAGTAAAATAAAATAACAGTAGGGAGGCCATATATACAGGGGGGTACCGGTGCAGAGTCAATGTGCGGGGGCACCGGCTAGTTGAGGTAATATGTACATGTGGGTAGAGTTAAAGTGACTATGCATAAATAATTAACATAATATACACAAGTATGTGGACACTCTTCAAATGAGTGGATTCTGCTATTTCAGCCACACCCGTTACTGACAGGTGTATACAATCGAGCACACATAGTTACACAGTGCTTTCGGAAAGTATTCAGACCCCTTGACTTTTTCCACATTTTCAGGCTTATTCTAAAATTGATTAAATAGTTTTTTTTCCCTCATCAATCTACACACAACATCCCATAATGACAAAGTTATGGGTTTTTAGAACTCCTGCATTGTCTTGGTTGTGTGCTTAGGCTCATTGTCCTGTTGGAAGGTGAACCTTCACCCCAGTCTGAGGTCCAGAGCGCTCTGGAGCAGGTTTTCATCAAGGATCTCTCTGTACTTTGCTCTGTTCATCTTTCCCTCGATTCTGACTAGTCTCCCAGTCCCTGCCACTGAAAAACATCCACACAGCATGCTGCCACCACCATGCTTCACCGTAGGGATGGTGCCAGGTTACCTCCAGACGTGACGCTTGGCATTCAAGCCAAAGAGTTCAATCTTGGTTTCATCAGACCAGAGAATCTTGTTTCTCATTGTCTGAGAGTCCTTTAGGTGCCTTTTGGCAAGCGCCAAGTGGGCTGTCATGTGCCTTTTACTGAGGAGTGGCTTCCGTCTGGCCACTCTACCATAAAGGCCTGATTTGTGGAGTGCTGCAGAGATGTCCTTCTGGAAGGTTCTCCCATATCCACAGAGGAACTCTGGAGCTCTGTCAGAATGACCATCGGGTTCTTCGCGGGTTCTTCGTCACCTCCCTGACCAAGGCCCTTCTCCCCCGATTGCTCAGTTTGGCCGGGCGGCCAGCTCTAGGAAGAATCTAGGTGGTTCCAAACTTCTTCCATTTAAGAATGATGGAGGCCACTGTGTTCTTGGGAACCTTCAATGCTGCAGACATTTTTTGGTACCCTTCCCCAGATCTGTGTCTCGACACAATCCTGTCTCGGAGCTCTACGGACAATTCCTTCGACCTCATGGCTTGGTTTTTGCTCTGACATGCACTGTCAACTGTGGGACCTTATGTAGACAGGTGTGTGCCTTTCCAAATCATGTCCAATCAATTGAATTTACCACAGGTGGACTCCAATCAAGTTGTAGAAACATCTCAGGGATGATCAACGGAAACAGGATGCACCTGAGCTCAATTTCGAATCTCATAGCAAAGGGTCTGAAAACTTCTGTAAATAAGGTATTTCTATATATTTGCAAACATGTCTAAAAACCTTTTTTCACTTTGTCATTATGGGGTATTGTGTGTAAATTGATGAGGAAAAATAACGAATTTAATCTATTTTAGAATAAGGCTGTAACTTAGCAAAATGTGGAAAAAGTCAAGGGGTCTGAATACTTTTTGAATGCACTGTAGATATGGTGTGGACTGTATACTCAATACAATCTAAATCTGATACCTCACTGTCTGTCTTTGGACTGATACTGCTTTTTAAACTGCTCCGGTCAGTCTACTCAAATATTTGGACTATACATTTTTCTCTCTACAAGCAATACTTTGATAATTTGTCATTTCTAATAATGAAACATCCATTTATGAATAGATAGAGCAGGTTTCAGGACACTGATTTAAATGAAAATTTTGAAAAATATACTGTCAATATCTTCACCACCAACGAATAGCAGTGAGGTTTTAATATAATTTGACTCTGTGCAGGCTGTCAGGCTGTCTAGTAAATTAAATGTCTTTGGCCCCATTACACTAAAACATGTAGGCACAATGTTGTCCTCATCCATGTCATTTACAAGAACAAAATATTCAAACCTTTCTGTATATGAGCTCCACTGTTCAATACTTTTATCAAACTGTCCAATATTTCCATCAATTCCAATAATTGTTCATTTCTCAATAAGCTCCTAATTGTCACTCACTTCAATATTGTCCTGAACCAAAGCAATATTTTCCTCAGTCACGTGATCTTCATTCACTTCACTCACTGACGTTTCCTCCTAAATTCGCTCATTTAGCAGATTTAATTTGTCTTCACAGTTAAATAAATGTCCTTTCCTTTAATCACTGTATATTCCTCCTTTTTAATCACGTTGTTTTCCCACTCCGATGTCCGTCTCGAGTCCTTTTCTGCCGTCCATGACGATGTTAACTCCAGTGGTGGAAAAAGTACCCAATTGTCATACTTGAGTAAAAGTAAAGATCCCTTAATAGAAAATGACTCAACTAAAATTGAAAGTCACCCAGTAAAATACTACTTGAGTAAAAGTCTAAAAGTATTTGGTTTTATATATACTTAAGTATCAAAAGTAAATGTAATAGCTAAAATATACTAAAGTATCAAAGGTAAAAGTACAAGTATAAATCATTTCAAATGCTTTACATAAAGCAAACCAGATGATTTTCTTGTTTTTAAAATGTACGTTCATCCAGAGATACACTCCAACACTCCAACAATTTACATAACGATGTTAACTCTCTTTCTTAGCTAACTAGACTATGCACTTGCCTCTGCTATCAATACACTGTGCTAACATTAGCCTAGACTGGACCACAGAAAATAACAGTTTTAAACAGTTGTAAAAACCCACTTCTTCCAGACAGAATAGTTCCTGTAGATTCAGAATTACTCATCACCAATCTTTTGTTGTGTCTCGTTGGTTTCATAACCACGTCTGTATAACAATTCAATAATGATGAGACGGGAGACAGGAATCAGTTCAACCATTTATCTGGTACCCCTATTACTAGTCTGTTCAACCTCTCTTTCATAACGTCTGAGATCCCCAGAGATTGGAAAGCTGCCGCGGTCATCCCCCTCTTCAAAGGGGGTGACACTCTAGATCCAAACTGCTACAGACCTATATCCATCCTGCCCTGCCTTTCGAAAGTATTCGAAAGCCAAGTTAACAAACAGATCATCGACCATTTCGAATACCACCGTACCTTCTCCGCTATGCAATCCGGTTTCCGAGCTGGTCACGGGTGCACTTCAGCCACGCTCAAGGTCCTAAACGATATTATAACCGCGATTGATAATAGACAGTACTGTGCAGCCGTCTTCATCGACCTGGCCAAGGCTTTCGACTCTGTCAACCACCGCATTCTTATTGGCAGACTAAAAAGCCTTGGTTTCTCAAATGACTGGCTCGCCTGGTTCACCAACTACTTCTCAGATAGAGTTCAGTGTGTCAAATCGGAGGGCCTGTTGTCTGGACCTATGGCAGTCTCTATGGGGATGCCACAGGGTTCAATTCTTGGGCCGACACTTTTCTCAGTGTATATCAATGATGTCGCTCTTGCTGCTGGTGACTCTCAGATCCACCTCTACGCAGACGACACCATTTTGTATACATCTGGCCCTTCATTGGACACTGTGTTAACAAACCTCCAAACGAGCTTCAATGCCATACAATACTCCTTCAGTAGCCTCCAACTGCTCTTAAACACTAGTAAAACTAAATGCATGCTTTTCAATCGAACGCTGCTGGCACCCGCCCA
Organism: Coregonus clupeaformis; assembly: GCF_020615455.1. NCBI lineage: Eukaryota > Metazoa > Chordata > Actinopteri > Salmoniformes > Salmonidae > Coregonus > Coregonus clupeaformis. The sequence goes on from NW_025534433.1 coordinate 63,884, forward strand.
CCCGACTAGAATCACCACTCTCGACGGGTCTGACCTAGAGTATGTGGACAACTACAAATACCTCGGTGTCTGGTTAGACTGTAAACTCTCCTTCCAGACTCACATAAAGAATCTCCAATCCAAAGTTAAATCTAGAATCGGCTTCCTATTTCGCAACAAAGCCTCCTTCACTCATGCTGCCAAACATGCCCGCGTAAAACTGACTATCCTACCGATCCTTGACTTCGGCGATGTCATTTACAAAATAGCCTCCAACACTCTACTCAGCAAATTGGATGTAGTCTATCACAGTGCCATCCGTTTTGTCTCCAAAGCCCCATACACTACCCACCACTGTGACCTGTACGCTCTTGTTGGCTGGTCCTCACTACATGTTCGTCGTCAAACCCACTGGCTCCAGGCCATCTATAAATCACTGCTAGGCAAATCCCCGCCGTATCTTAGCTCATTGGTCACCATAGCAGTACCCACCCGTAGTCTGCGCTCCAGCAGGTATATCTCACTGGTCATTCCCAAAGCCAACACCTCCTTTGGCCGCCATTCCTTCCAGTTCTCTGCTGCCAATGACTGGAACGAATTGCAAAAATCTCTGAAGTTGGAGACTCTTATCTCCCTCACTAACTTTAAGCATCAGTTGTCAGAGCACCTTACCGATCACTGCACCTGTACACAGCCCATCTGAAATTAGCCCACCCAACTACCTCATCCCTATATTGTTATTTATTTTGCTCTTTTGCACCCCAGTATCTCTATTTGCACATAATCTCTTGCACATCTAGCATTCCAGTGTTAATACTATTGTAATTATTTTGCACTATAGCCTATTTATTGCCTTACCTCCATAACTTGCTACATTTGCACACACTGTATATATATTTTCTGTTGTATTTTTGACTTTATGTTTTTTTTACCCCATATGTAACTCTGTGTTGTTTTTATTGCACTGCTTTGCTTTATCTTGGCCAGGTCGCAGTTGTAAATGAGAACCTGTTCTCAACTGGCTTACCTGGTTAAATAAAGGTTAAATAAAATAAAAAAAAATATATATATATACAGTACAGGCTTTTAGTTGTTGTTGTCCTAGGCTACCTGGCTAAAATGCTTGCTCTCTAGCCTAACTTCCATTCATGGGCAACGTTATCTAGTAGCTACATATTGAACTTCCATCCTCTCAGGCCAGGGGCACAACAATGTATGAATGAATGGTTGGATCAGAATCGCCGCTATAGCCATTGGCCAGTACGGAGAATTAAGTAAAACCACAAGTTCAAATCCCTATCTCCATCCATGGCTAATTTAGGAAAGGGACAATTTTAGCTAGCTAGCCAGCCAACGGAGGACAACAACACAACGAGATGCAACAATTCAAGTTGTTTCTGTCAATGACGTATTTGATCGGATTGACGCCAAATCCAAGCTGGCTTCCCTTAACACTTTGTTTTGGTGCGCCAGGACCTTTCACAGTTGAGCTCACTCAGTTTAGCTCAACGCAGATTGGCTATTATTTTATACTTTTTTTAATCAAGGGAGGCCAAACGCTCGCTGGCTTCCCTTGCATTCAATGCTACGGGCGGCAACAATGTCATACTCTTTTTGACCAGACAGCATCAGATAGATGGCCTACACATAGAGAGACAGAGGGGCGCTGTTTCGCTCGCTCAGATGCTTTCTCTGGTGAGATACATTCAGTAGAGAGAGCTGTTGCTGTTTTATCAGACATTCAGTGATGTCATTCTGTCTTTGGATAACATTGGTCAGAGAATCTTGATTGCTAGTAGCATTAGCATGGTAGCTGGTAGCATTAGCTTGTCGGCTAGTAGCATTAGCATGGTAGCTGGTAGCATTAGCTTGTCGGCTAGTAGCATTAGCATGGTAGCTGGTAGCATTAGCTTGTCGGCTAGTAGCATTAGCCTGGTTGGAAACTGTACTTTGAGTTGCTTGTACATTAGCGCCATCTGTGGGTGTTAGTGGCTGTTACTGTGGTTGTATGATGTTGCTTGCAGAACGCAGCGTAGGTGCACCATGGTTTGGTCTCCCTGTTGGGATCCTGTACTCAATAGGAGGTCAACCTTGTGATGTTGGTTGCAGGGTTTTGTGCCATGGTTTGGTCTCCCTGTTGGGATCCTGTACTCAATAGGAGGTCAACCTTGTGATGTTGGTGCAGGGTTTTGTGCCATGGTTTGGTCTCCCTGTTGGGATTCTGTCCTAAATAGGAGGTCAACCTTATGATGGTTTTGTGACATCATTTGCATGAACGGCTTTGTGGCAGCTTCTAGTCTCTTTTACTGTCATCCACTGAACTTTTCCTTGCTTGTGCAACAGAGGATTTTTCACATTCCTCTAAAACGTGCATTTTGGGAGCTGATAGGATCCTTGTTCCTCCAGTGTTCAACGACTTCTTCAAAGCTTCTGCACAAAACCTGTCAGAGCTTCCTGCATGATGAAAAGTGTGTGTGAACAACTGTTTACCTTTGAGGTTTTAACCTTGGAGTGTGTGTGACTGTAACCGACCCCAGTATGACCAGGTGGTGTCTCCAGTATCACCAGGTGGTGTCTCCAGTATCACCAGGTGGTGTCTCCAGTATGACCAGGTGGTGTCTCCAGTATGACCAGGTGGTGTCTCCAGTATGACCAGGTGGTGTCTCCAGTGAGACCAGGTGGTGTCTACTGTGAGACAAGGTGGTGTCTCCAGTATGACCAGGTGGTGTCTCCAGTATGACCAGGTGGTATCTCCAGTATCACCAGGTGGTGTCTCCAGTATGACCAGGTGGTGTCTCCAGTATCACCAGGTGGTGTCTCCAGTATCACCAGGTGGTGTCTCCAGTATGACCAGGTGGTGTCTCCAGTATGACCAGGTGGTGTCTCCAGTATGATCAGGTGGTGTCTCCAGTATGACCTGGTGGTGTCTCCAGTATGACCAGGTGGTGTCTCCAGTGAGACCAGGTGGTGTCTCCAGTATGACCAGGTGGTGTCTCCAGTATGACCAGGTGGTGTCTCCAGTATGACCAGGTGGTGTCTCCAGTATGACCAGGTGGTGTCTACAGTGAGACCAGGTGGTGTCTACAGTGAGACCAGGTGGTGTCTCCAGTGAGACCAGGTGGTGTCTCCAGTATCAACAGGTGGTGTCTCCAGTATGACCAGGTGGTGTCTCCAGTATGACCAGGTGGTGTCTACAGTGAGACCAGGTGGTGTCTCCATCTCCTTTCTTGTTGTCTGTTCAGGGTCCCAATATTTCCATTTGTGAATTAAAAAGCTTTTTGTTCCCAATCCATGGCTATTGTTTGCTTCAATGACTTGAGCTATCTTTGCTGTAAGAAGTGTTGCATAGCATAAGCATCTATGCGTGGTCATCTGTAGCTCAGTTGGTAGAGCATGGAGCTTGTAACGCCAGTGTTGTGGGTTTTACTTTTCCTTGCTTGTGCAACAGAGGATTTTTCACATTCCTCTAAAACGTGCATTTTGGGAGCTGATAGGATCCTTGTTCCTCCAGTGTTCAACGACTTCTTCAAAGCTTCTGCACAAAACCTGTCAGAGCTTCCTGCATGATGAAAAGTGTGTGTGAACAACTGTTTACCTTTGAGGTTTTAACCTTGGAGTGTGTGTGATTGTCACCGACCCCAGTATGACCAGGTGGTGTCTCCAGTATGACCAGGTGGTGTCTCCAGTATGACCAGGTGGTGTCTCCAGTATGACCAGGTGGTGTCTCCAGTGAGACCAGGTTGTGTCTCCAGTATGACCAGGTGGTGTCTCCAGTGAGACCAGGTGGTGTCTCCAGTATGACCAGGTGGTGTCTCCAGTATGACCAGGTGGTGTCTCCAGTATCACCAGGTGGTGTCTCCAGTATGACCAGGTGGTGTCTCCAGTATGAACAGGTGGTGTCTCCAGTATGACCAGGTGGTGTCCCCAGTATGACCAGGTGGTGTCTCCAGTGAGACCAGGTGGTGTTTCCAGTGAGACCAGGTGGTGTCTCCAGTGAGACCAGGTGGTGTCTCCAGTATGACCAGGTGGTGTCTCCAGTAAGACCAGGTGGTGTCTCCAGTATGACCAGGTGGTGTCTCCAGTATCACCAGGTGGTGTCTCCATCTCCTTTCTTGTTGTCTGTTCAGGGTCCCAATATTTCCATTTGTGAATTAAAAAGCTTTTTGTTCCCAATCCATGGCTATTGTTTGCTTCAATGACTTGAGCTATCTTTGCTGTAAGAATTGTTGCATAGCATAAGCATCTATGCGTGGTCCTCTGTAGCTCAGTTGGTAGAGCATTGAGCTTGTAACGCCAGGGTTGTGGGTTCGATCCCCGGGACCACCCATACGTAAAAATGTATGCACACATGACTGTAAGTCACTTTGGATAAAAGCATCTGCTAAATGGCATATTATTTATTATTATATTAGTCAATTTCTGTCATTGTCTGCCTCAACCCCGGGAACATGGGGGTCATCCTCATCTTTAATGTGAGGATCTGGGCAGTCATGCTGTTTGAGGTCATTGATCTGGGCAGTCATGCTGTTTGAGGTCATTGATCTGAGCAGTCATGCTGTTTGAGGTCGTTGATCTGGGCAGTCATGCTGTTTGAGGTCATTGATCTGGGCAGTCATGCTGTTTGAGGTCATTGATCTGAGCAGTCATGCTGTTTGAGGTCGTTGATCTGGGCAGTCATGCTGTTTGAGGTCATTGATCTGAGCAGTCATGCTGTTTGAGGTCATTGATCTGAGCAGTCATGCTGTTTGAGGTCATTGATCTGAGCAGTCATGCTGTTTGAGGTCATTGATCTGAGCAGTCATGCTGTTTGAGGTCATTGTGAAGCACTGCTGTTGCAATTATGACAATGCAGCATCTTTTTGGTTGAAAGTGCAATGTGTCTGAGACACTGGAAACGACTTCCATACACCAAACATTTGGTGTGGATATGAACTTGGTTATACCGTTGTTGTTCAGGTCCTATTGCATGAAGATAGGGAGTGAACAAGAAGTTAGTCTGTACATACCCACTGTCACCAAGTATGATTCCACTATGTTGTCCTCCTTCAAGCTGAGCACACAAAGAAGAATTTTGGGAAATCCTTGAGTCATGAGTTGCAACTTTCCAATGTGCAACAATGTTGGAGAACTGCGCATTGGGAGTACACACTTTGTACATTTATTGAGAACCAGTTTTTACGATTCCTATACTCTGCTGTAGAGGGACACTTGATGGGAATATGACATCCATCTATACAGTCAATGACTCCAGGGAAGTTCCCATATTCATAGAACTCTACCTTGTAGTTGGCTTGGGCAGCAGCATCAGGGAACTTGATGGAATTGTCTTTCAGTTCATCTGTAGCATTGCAGACTTTGTGGACTATTCTGCATATAGTCAGTTCACTTACACCACTCATATCTCCTGTTTCACGATGGAAGGTTCCAGATGCCAAAAACCTCAAGGTGATCAGTACTTGTAGGGAAGGAGGGATGCCTGGCTCAAGCAAACAAATAATGTCAGCTGTATTTTCTTTGTACGTACGGAAACGGTCACAGAAATTGATTTCATCCAAATCCTTCAGTGGATGCTCCTGTCTATAACTGCCCTTCTGTCTCGCCTTGGTGATGCTCTGTGATCATCATTGATATAGTCCAGGTAATCCATTTTCCTCCATTACCAAGGTCAACCTGGGAGCCAACATCCATTAATCTGAAGTTAAACCTTCCTCTGAACAGGTTTAATTTAAGACTTCACTTAGATCTAGATTAACTTTAATCGTCCATCTGGAAATCAGACTTTTTCATTATAGACTAGAGAAAATCTGAGACTATTTTTAGCCATGTCTGAGAAATGCCATTTCATTTAGTCCAGTTTAAACTTCAAAAGGCACTCGCACATCTGAGCTGTCTTTTTTGCAGGTGCCTGGTAACAGTTCAATAAGATGAAAAAAAAGAGAAGAAACCCACACACTGCTGTTGATAGTATCACTGCTGTTGATAGTATCACTGCTGTTGATAGTATCACTGCTCTTGATAGTATCAATGCTGTTGATGGTATCACTGCTCTTGATAGTATGACTGCTCTTGATAGTATCACTGCTCTTGATAGTATCACTGCTGTTGATAGTATCACTGCTCTTGATAGTATCACTGCTCTTGATAGTATCAATGCTGTTGATAGTATCACTGCTCTTGATAGTATGACTGCTCTTGATAGTATCACTGCTCTTGATAGTATCACTGCTGTTGATAGTATCACTGCTCTTGATAGTATCAATGCTGTTGATAGTATCACTGCTCTTGATAGTATCACTGCTGTTGATAGTATCACTGCTCTTGATAGTATCAATGCTGTTGATAGTATCACTGCTCTTGGTAGTATCACTGCTCTTGATAGTATCACTGCTCTTGATAGTATGACTGCTCTTGATAGTATCACTGCTCTTGATAGTATCACTGCTGTTGATAGTATCACTGCTCTTGATAGTATCAATGCTGTTGATAGTATCACTGCTCTTGATAGTATGACTGCTCTTGATAGTATCACTGTTCTTGATAGTATCACTGCTCTTGATAGTATCACTACTCTTGATAGTATGACTGCTCTTGATAGTATCACTGCTCTTGATAGTATCAATGCTGTTGATAGTATCAATGCTCTTGATAGTATCACTGCTGTTGATAGTATCACTGCTCTTGATAGTATCACTGCTCTTGATAGTATCACTGCTGTTGATAGTATCACTGCTCTTGATAGTATCACTGCTGTTGATAGTATCACTGCTCTTGATAGTATCACTGCTCTTGATAGTATCAATGCTGTTGATAGTATCACTGCTGTTGATAGTATCACTGCTCTTGATAGTATGACTGCTGTTGATAGTATCACTGCTCTTGATAGTATCACTGCTGTTGATAGTATCACTGCTCTTGATAGTATCACTTCTGTTGATAGTATCAATGCTGTTGATAGTATCACTGCTCTTGATAGTATCACTGCTCTTGATAGTATCACTGCTCTTTAATAAGCTTTACGTATCGGCCTCAAGGCCATTGTCAGAGCTTTTAATTAGCACCCTTATGTATTCATAGCCATGTCTGAGAAATGCCATTTCAGTTAGTCCAGTTCAAAAGTTTAGTCTAGGATTAATCTGTGTCAGTGAATCCACCCATCATGTTTATCGTGTGTATATGACAAATAAACCATCTTTTTGAACTTGAACTTAGAAGGGAAGGGGGTTAGTTGGTTATACCTGGAGTACTTCTCCTGTCTTATCCAGTGTCCTGTGTGAATTTAAGTATGCTCTCTCTAATTCTCTCGTTCTCTCTTTCTCTCTGAGAACCTGAGCCCTAGGACCATACGTCAGGACTACCGGGCATGCTGACACCTTGCTGTCCCCAGTCCGCCTGGCCTTGCTGCTATTCCAGTTTCAACTGTTCTGCCTGCGGTTACGAAACCCCTACCTGTCCCAGACCTGCTGTTTTCAACTCTTAATGATCGGCTATGAAAAGCCAACTGAGAGACCTGAGCCCTAGGACCATACGTCGGGACTACCGGCCGTGGTGACTCCTTGCTGTCCCCAGTCCGCCTGGCCTTGCTGCTATTCCAGTTTCAACTGTTCTGCCTGCGGTTATGGAACCCCTACCTGTCCCAGACCTGCTGTTTTCAACTCTTAATGATCGGCTATGAAAAGCCAACTGAGATTTATTCCTGATTATTATTTGACCATGCTTGTCACTTATGAACATTTTTGAACATCTTGGCATGGTTCTGTTATAATCTCCACCCGGCACAGCCAGAAGAGGACTGGCCACCCCTCATAGCCTGGTTCCTCTCTAGGTTTCTTCCTAGGTTTTGGCCTTTCTAGGGAGTTTTTCCTAGCCACCGTGCTTCTACACCTGCATTACTAGCTGTTTGGGGTTTTAGGCTGGGTTTCTGTACAGCACTTCGAGATATTAGCTGATGTACGAAGGGCTATATAAAATAAAATTGATTGATTGATTGAAGGGGGAGGGCAGCCAGAAAGGGAGGGGAAAATATGGCCAGCTAAATTACAGTATGTGTCCTCAAATGTTATGTCATCTAAACATCTCACATTAGCTGGAAGAACTGACAAATGAAATGAATCATAGAGGTCTTATAACTTATTCCATTCTACAGGTCCATTGTTTTGTCCCATGTCTCTTTATATTCATGTACCCTGGGGGCTATGTAGCTGTATTGAAATCACCATACTCATGTACCCTGGGGGCTATGTAGCTGTATTGAAATCACCATAGTCATGTACCCTGGGGGCCATGTAGCTGTATTGAAATCACCATGTTCATGTACCCTGGGGGCCATGTAGCTGTATGGAAATCACCATATTCATGTACCCTGGGGGCTATGTAGCTGTATTGAAATCACCATATTCATGTACCCTGGGGGCCATGTAGCTGTATTGAAATCACCATATTCATGTACCCTGGGGGCCATGTAGCTGTATTGAAATCACCATATTCATGTACCCTGGGGGCCATGTAGCTGTATTGAAATCACCATATTCATGTACCCTGGTGGCCATGTAGCTGTATTGAAATCACCATATTCATGTACCCTGGGGGCCATGTAGCTGTATTGAAATCACCATATTCATGTACCCTGGGGGCCATGTAGCTGTATTGAAATCACCATATTCATGTACCCAGGGGGCCATGTTGCTGTATTGAAATCACCATATTAATGTACCCTGGGGGCCATGTAGCTGTATTGAAATCACCATATTCATGTACCCTGGGGGCTATGTAGCTGTATTGAAATCACCATATTCATGTACCCTGGGGGCCATGTAGCTGTATTGAAATCACCATATTCATGTACCCTGGGGGCTATGTAGCTGTATTGAAATCACCATATTCATGTAACCTGGGGGCTATGTAGCTGTATTGAAATCACCATATTCATGTACCCTGGGGGCCATGTAGCTGTATTAAAATCACCCTATTCATGTACCCCGGGGGCCATGTAGCTGTATTGAAATCACCATATTCATGTACCCTGGTGGCCATGTAGCTGTATTGAAATCACCATAGTCATGTACCCTGGGGGCCATGTAGCTGTATTGAAATCACCATATTCATGTACCCTGGGGGCTATGTAGCTGTATTGAAATCACCATATTCATGTACCTTGTGGGCCATGTAGCTGTATGGAAATCACCATATTCATGTACCCTGGGGGCCATGTAGCTGTATTGAAATCACCATATTCATGTACCCTGGGGGCCATGTAGCTTTATTGAAATCACCATAGTCATGTACCCTGGGGGCCATGTAGGGCTCTGTACTGTAGCTTCTTATCTGTCATGTCTGTTTAATATCTTTATTATTGTCATGTCCCTGCTTTTATTATATTTTACTGCTGCTCTTTAACTTTTTATTTGTTATTTATCTATTTTTTACTTAACACTTTCTATTTTTTTATTTCTTAAAAACTGCATTGTTGGTTAAGATTGTAAGTAAGCATTTCACTGTGATGTCTAGACATGTTGTATTCGGCGCATGTGGCAAATAACATTTGGTTTGATTTGATGTTTGGAGTTCTGTTGCGCTGTTATGTGGACACTTGAATTTTCTTTTCCAGTTGTGTTGCCCTGGTCGTGTCAGTATACAGTAACTTTAAAGAGCAACTGCAGTTAAAAACCAACTTATCATTTAGCAAACAGCCTATGTGGCATCGAAATGAGTCAGATACATTTATTCTACTGTCAAAATTGACTGCAAAGTGTAAATAGGATAATTTTGGTCATAAAGTCAGTCTTGTCCAAAACTGAGTTTAGTGAGACTTGTGGTTGTGACTGCATCACAACGTAAATGAAGGTTGCCCACATGCCCACACCAAGTAATAATCAATTCAGAATGCAACTGCACCCGACCCAATCGTAATGCCAGTGGTAAATTTGGGTTGACTTTGGATATCCCTATGGGGTTAATTAGGGACCATCAGTAAATTACACCATGTACATGGGACAACATGTTACAATTCCAATAGCTCCAAATTTGGATTGCAAAACTAAAGAGAGACATCAGACAAGACACAGAGACAGCAACAGAAGAATAGGATATGATGGAGAGAGACATCAGACAATACACAGAGACAACAACAGAAGAATAGGATATGATGAAGAGAGACACCAGACAAGACACAGAGACAGCAACAGAAGAATAGGATATGATGGAGAGAGACACCAGACAAGATGAAAGACATCAATAGACGACACAGAGAAAGTGATGGAGAAAGTTGTATTGGAGTAGGCCTAACCCTCACCAATATTTCTGTTGATGGAGAGAGACACCAGACAAGACACAGAGACAGCAACAGAAGAATAGGATATGATGGAGAGAGACACCAGACAAGACACAGAGACAGCAACAGAAGAATAGGATATGATGGAGAGAGTCACCAGACAAGACACAGGGACAGCAACAGAAGAATAGGATATGATGGAGAGAGACACCAGACAAGACACAGAGACAGCAACAGAAGAATAGGATATGATGGAGAGAGACAGAACAGGCCATAACAGAAGAAAATAGACAAAGGAGACAGTAACAAACTAGAACCTGAGACAGCAACAGACAAGACACAGATAGCAACAGACAAGACACAGATTGAAACAGACAAGACACAGACAGCAACAGACAAGACACAGACAGCAACAGACAAGACACAGACAACAACAGACAAGACATAGACAACAACAGACAAGACACAGACAGCAACAGACAAGACACAGACATCAACAGACAAGACACAGAGAAAGTGACAGAAGAGGGCAGATGGAGAGAGAACCAAGGTTGGTTGAGCAGAAGAGGGCAGACAAGAGAGACAGCAACAGAAGAGGGGAGACAAGAGAGACAGCAACAGAAGGGGGCAGACAAGAGAGACAGCAACAGAAGAAGGCAGACAAGAGAGACAGCAACAGAAGAGGGTAGACAAGAGAGACAGCAACAGAAGGGGGGAGACAAGAGACAGCAACAGAAGAGGGGAGACAAGAGAGACAGCAACAGAAAAGGGCAGACAAGAGAGACACCAACAGAAGAGGGGAGACAAGAGAGACAGCAACAGAAGAGTGGAGACAAGCGAGACAGCAACAGAAGAAGGCAGACAAGAGAGACAGCAACAAAAGAGGGGAGACAAGAGAGACAGCAACAGAAAAGGGGAGACAAGAGAGACAGCAACAGAAGAGGGCAGACAAGAGAGACAGCAACAGAAGGGGGGAGACAAGAGAGACAGCAACAGAAGAGGGTAGACAAGAGAGACAACAACAGAAGAGGGGAGACAAGAGAGACAGCAACAGAAGGGGGGAGACAAGAGAGACAGCAACAGAAGAAGGGAGACAAGAGACAGCAACAGAAGAGGGGAGACAAGAGAGACAGCAACAGAAGGGGGAGACAAGAGAGACAGCAACATAAGGGGGGAGACAAGAGAGACAGCAACAGAAGAGGGGAGATAAGAGAGACAGTAACAGAAGGGGGAGACAAGAGAGACAGCAACAGAAAAGGGGAGACAAGAGAGACAGCAACAGAAGAGGGGAGACAAGAGAGACAGCAACAGAAAAGGGCAGACAAGAGAGACAGCAACAGAAGAGGGGAGACAAGAGAGACAACAACAGAAGACGGCAGACAAGAGAGACAACAACAGAAGACGGCAGACAAGAGAGACAGCAAAAGAAGAGGGGAGACAAGAGAGACAGCAACAGAAGGGGGGAGACAAGAGAGACAGCAACAGAAGAGGGTAGACAAGAGAGACAGCAACAGAAGAGGGGAGACAAGAGAGACAGCAACAGAAGGGGGGAGACAAGAGAGACAGCAACATAAGGGGGGAGACAAGAGAGACAGCAACAGAAGAGGGGAGACAAGAGAGACAGCAACAGAAGAGGGGAGACAAGAGAGACAGCAACAGAAGAGTGGAGACAAGAGAGACAGCAACAGAAGGGGGGAGACAAGAGACGGCAACAGAAGAGGGTCAACAATAGAGACAACAACAGAAGACAGAGAAAGCAATGGAGAAAGCAATTTTTCTCAGATTCACTGTTTGCGTAGACTGCTCTTTGCCTTTGTAGGGCAGTAGTTCAGGCGGCTGCCCTTGCCCTTTAGTCTGCCTCCTGTCCCTCCTATCACCATGGAGACACCTTCCTGAAAACAATGACTCCATACTTCATGTCCTTAAATATTTTTTTAAAGATTAGAATGTTCCAATGTGGTTGGCCAAAAAGATGACAAGATAGATCACACATTCATCATTCAGGGTTACTATCAAACAGAAATGTCACATTTCTGGTTTGTCCATACCTTGTTTCCTGCTTGTAGCAGCGTGCGTTTACAGGAATCCTTCTCTCTAACTATAAGTCACATGATTTCATGAGAATATTTTTTTTGCAGTAAGAGGGTAATGCAAGTGAAGGTGTCCTTGGATCAACGTCAACAAGAGTTATAACCAGCATTGTTAAATTAACTGTTGTAATTGCAAAAAATATATGTGTTTTTATTGTCAGATACACCGGATAGGTGCAGTGAAATGTGTTGTGTTACAGGGTAAGGCATAGTCGTACAGCACCCATGAAGCAAGTTAGTGTTAAGTGCCTTGCTTAAGGGCACATCAACAGATTTTCACATTGACGGCTTGGGTATTCGAACAAGCGACCTTTCAGTTACTGGCCCAACATTCTAACCACTAGGCAATGTGACCACACCATACCAGGTCCCGCCCTAAAAGAAGACAATGTTTAAGTGTTCAAATGTAGTCCATGAAGAGGTATTAGGATTATGTGCACAGCTATTCTGCCGTACAATTGCAAACTGCTGCTACACATTTGGTCAAAGATGAGTTCAGACCTAAATCAGGCTTCATAGTATCTGTTATATCTTGTGACAAAGTGTCCTGGTTCAATTATCTTCCGTTTCAGAGAAAATGGAGGGTCAAATTTGATGCAACTACAAAATCCCAGTAAAAACCAAGGAAACAGCAGTAAGTGAGGTTACTGCCATCTGGCTTTGTTCCACCATGTTCTACTGCAGTTACTACGGTTTTCCTTGGTATTCTATCAGGCTCTGAGTTCAGGCCATCCCGACCATGACACTCACCCTCACACACTCCATGAGACAGCCAGTGATCCAGTTATCACCAGAATAAACATGGCACAATTCTGCGGATAATTTTGGTCATGAAGTCAGTCTTGTCCAAAACTGAGTTTAGTGAGACTTGTGGTTGTGACTGCATCACAACGTGAATGAAGGTTGCCCACATGCCCACACCAAGTAATAATCAATTCAGAATGCAACTGCATGCGACCCAATCGTAATGCCTGTGGTAAATTTGGGTTGACTTTGGATATCCCTATGGGGCTAGTTAGGGACCATCAGTAAATTACACCATGTACATGGGACAACATGTTAAAATTCCAATAGCTCCAAATTTGGATTGCAAAACTAAAGAGAAACATCAGACAAGACAAAGAGACAGCAACAGAAGAATAGGATATGATGGAGAGAGACACCAGACAAGACATAGAGACAGCAACAGAAGAATATGATATGATGGAGAGAGACACCAGACAAGACACAGAGACAGCAACAGAAGAATAGGATATGATGGAGAGAGACACCAGACAAGACATAGAGACAGCAACAGAAGAATAGGATATGATGGAGAGAGACACCAGACAAGACACAGAGACAGCAACAGAAGAATAGGATATGATGGAGAGAGACACCAGACAAGACATAGAGACAACAACAGAAGAATAGGATATGATGGAGAGAGACACCAGGCAAGATGAAAGACATCAATAGACGACACAGAGAAAGTGATGGAGAGAGACAGAGGAGGGGAGAACACACAGTAGACTATCACTAAAAGCTGATATAGGGATTCTAATTACTGCAGAGAGAGAGAGAGAGAGAGAGAGAGAGAGAGAGAGAGAGAGAGAGAGAGAGAGAGAGAGAGAGAGAGAGAGAGAGAGAGAGAGAGAGAGAGAGAGAGAGAGAGAGAGAGAGAGAGAGAGAGAGTGTGTGTTTAGGTACTGTGGGATTCTTTAATCAGTTTGGCTCATTGGGCAGGTCAGAGTCTATATTTGAAGTTCTTGAGTGGTTTTTGGCAATACACTGGTGATGTATTCATGGATTTAGCTGTTGAAATTCCTTCCCGGACCCTCCTACTGGCTATGGGCTAAGCCACCGATGTCTTCACATCCTAGGGGAGAGAGGAGCTGCTACCCCTGGGGAGAGAGGAGCTGTTACCCCTGGGGAGAGAGGAGCTGTTACCCCTAGGGAGAGAGGAGCTGTTACCCCTGGGGAGAGAGGAGCTGTTACCCCTGGGGAGAGAGGGGCTGCTACCCCTGGGGAGAGAGGAGCTGTTACCCCCTGGGGGAGAGAGGAGCTGTTACCCCTGGGGAGAGAGGAGCTGATACCCCTGGGGAGAGAGGAGCTGCTACCCCTGGAGAGAGAGGAGCTGTTACCCCTGGGGAGAGAGGAGCTGTTACCCCTGAGGAGAGAGGAGCTGTTACCCCTGGGGAGAGAGGAGCTGCAACGAAGAGAGACTGCAACCCTGCTCGGGAAGAGCTTAACGATTGGTGATTGTTGGGGCACGTTTGGCAGGAGCTTCAGTGATGAAGACTGCTGAACTTGCTGATGTTTCACAATATGCCATGGCCGTCTCAGTCACCAGGTCTCAACCCAATTGAAGACAACCATCAACAAAACACTAAATTATGGAATTTCTTGTGGAAGAATGATGTCACATCCCTCCAATAGAGTTCAAGATAATTTTATTTTCTTATTTTTTCATTTTTCAACCTTGACAATAAACATTTTAATGAACCACAAACACTTGATGTTTAGGGATGGCACACATAGGGAGACAGTTTGCGTTCCTTCTCACATATGCACCTAGGAAGATGCAGTGTTTCTCAACCTATCATTTTACATAATGTTGCAAGACACATACCATCAAATTAATCCATAGACTTTTGTCCATATTTACAGAAAGCTGTCATTTCACAAATTGTTTGTCACGATCGTCTACTAATGAGGAAGCGGACCAATGCGCAGCGTTGCAAGTGAACATGACTTTAATTAGTTCAAGCACGAAAATACAAAACAAAAGACGAATCGTGAAGTCCAAACAAACAACGACTGACCCGGAAACACTGGAAACATGGAAACAAAAACCCACAAACACAAGGTGAAAACTGACAGTTTAAATATGGCTCCCAATCAGAGATAACGAGCCGACAGCTGACACTCGTTACCTCCGATTGGGAGTCATTGACTACAACACACAACCTAGAAATATAACCCATAGACCTGCAAACATAGAAATACAACCCATAGAACTACCAACATAGAAAAACACCCAAATCCCCAACAAAACAACATACACTCTAGCTCACATACAAAAGTCCTAGAGCCAGAGTGTCACAGTACCCCCCCCTAAAGGTGCAAACTCCGGGCGCACCAGCCCACAGTCTAGGGGAGGGTCTGGGTGGGCGTCTGTCCACGGTGGCGGTTCTGCCCCTGGTCGTGGTCCCCACCCCACCTTAGTCACCAGCTTCCCTAGCCTCCTCCACATTACCCCCCCCCAACTAAACCCCACTGGGTTAAGGGGCGGCACCGGACTAAGGGGCAGCACCGGACTAAGGGGCAGTACCGGACTAAGGGGCAGTACCGGACTAAGGGGCAGTACCAGGCTAAGGGGCAGCACCGGACTAAGGGGCAGCACCAGGATAAGGGACAGCACCAGGATAAGGGACAGCACCAGGATACGGAGCAACACCGAGCTAAGGGGCAGCACCGGACTAAATGGCGGATCCTGGCTGGCTGGCTCTGGCGGATCCTGGCTGGACGGCTCTGGCGGATCCCGGCTGGACGGCTCTGACGGATCCCGGCTGGACGGCTCTGGCGGATCCCGGCTGGACGGCTCTGGCGGATCCCGGCTGGACGGCTCTGGCGGATCCCGGCTGGACGGCTCTGGCGGATCCCGGCTGGACGGCTCTGGCGGATCCCCGGCTGGGACGGCTCTGGCGGATCCCGGCTGGACGGCTCTGGCGGATCCTGGCTGGACGGCTCATGGCTGGCTGACGGATCTGGCTGCTCATGGCTGGCTGACGGATCTGGCTGCTCGCGGCTGGCTGACGGATCTGGCTGCTCGTGGCTGGCTAACGGATCTGGCTGCTCATGGCTGGCTGACGGATCTGGCTGCTCATGGCTGGCTGACGGATCTGGCTGCTCATGGCTGGCTGACGGATCTGGCTGCTCATGGCTGGCTGACGGATCTGGCTGCTCATGGCTGGCTGAAGGCTCTGGCTGATCCTGTCTGGCGGAAGGCTCTGGCTGATCCTGTCTGGCAGAAGGCTCTGGCTGATCCCGTCTGGCGGAAGGCTCATGCAGCACTTGGCAGACGGACAGTTCAGACGGCGTTGGGCAGACAGGCAGTTCAGGCGCCGTTGGGTAGACGGGCAGTTCAGGTGCCGTTGGGCAGACGGGCAGTTCAGGCGCCGTTGGGCAGATGGCAGACTCTGGCCATCTGAGGCGCACCATAGGCCTGATGCGTGGTACCGGAACTGGAGGTACCGGGCTGAGGACACGCATCTCAGGGCTAGTGCGGGGAGAAGCAACAGGACGCACAGGACTCTGGGGACACACAGGAGGCTTAGTACGTGGCGCAGGGACAGGCCGGGCTGGGCTGACGACGCACACCGTAGGCTTCCTACGTGGCACAGGAACAGGCCGGGCTGGGCTGGCGACGCACACCGTAGGCATCCTACGTGGCGCAGGGACAGGCCGGGCTGGGCTGACGACGCACACCGTAGGCATCCTACGTGGCGCAGGAACAGGCCGGGCTGGGCTGGCGACGCGCACCGTACACTTGGTGCGTATGGCAGGAACAGGCCGAACCGGGCTGGCGACGCGCACCGTACACTTAGTGCGAGGGGCCGGAACAGGCCGGGCTGGGCTGGCGACGCGCACCGTACACTTGGTGCGGGTGGCAGGATCAGGTCGAACCGGGCTGGCGACGCGCACCGTACACTTAGTGCGAGGGACCGGAACAGGCCGTACCGTACGGGGAACAGACACTTCTGGCTGTATCTTGGGATTAGGAACGGGCCGGACCGGACTGGTTACACACCCCAGTACCTCACGCCGTGCCTCAACACCTTCCTTCCCTGCTTTACCCAGTAGCCCCCTTGACCTGGTAGCCCACTGAATCCGTCCCTTCTCTGCCTCCGTCAGCCCCCTTAACCTGGCAGCCCTCTGACTCTGCCTTGTGGCAGCCTCCTGCTGCTCCGTCGCCCAAGCCATGTGCCCCCCCCCAAAATTTTCTTGGGGTTGCCTCTCGTCCTTCCAACGATGATGGCCCTGCTGATGCCGTTGCTCCTCTCGCCGTCGCCTCTCCACCGTCTCGTTCCATGGTCGGCGATCCATACCATCCAGGATCTCCTCCCAAGTCCAGGACCCTTTACCGTCCAACAGTTCCTCCCATGTCCAGACCCTTTGCTCCTGGACGCGCTGCTTGGTCCTTTGATGGTGGGTTTTTCTGTCACGATCGTCTACTAATGAGGAAGCGGACCAATGCGCAGCGTTGCAAGTGAACATGACTTTAATTAGTTCAAGCACGAAAATACAAAACAAAAGACGAATCGTGAAGTCCAAACAAACAACGACTGACCCGGAAACACTGGAAACATGGAAACAAAAACCCACAAACACAAGGTGAAAACTGACAGTTTAAATATGGCTCCCAATCAGAGATAACGAGCCGACAGCTGACACTCGTTACCTCCCTACAACCTAGAAATATAACCCATAGACCTGCAAACATAGAAATACAACCCATAGAACTACCAACATAGAAAAACACCCAAATCCCCAACAAAACAACATACACTCTAGCTCACATACAAAAGTCCTAGAGCCAGAGTGTCACATTGTTCCTATATTGAAAGGACATAGGGAAAATAAAGTCAAACATTTCAATACAAAATAATAAAAACAATCACAGCATTACTCAGTCTTAATGTATTTTAACCATATTAACCAGTTTAATCAAATTGTTTTCTTTTGGAACACTAAATCAGAACTACATTTGGAGTTCCAGACCCTTGTAGAATGTATGCCAAGGCACATTGTAAGAGCTATAAAGAGACAGGGAGTGGGAGAGAGAACAGGTAGAACCTGATATGGAAATGAGCAGAACAAACTAAAGGAACTTTCCACCACCGAATGATCATTCCAGACTCTACTTCTATTGAGAGACATAAAAAAGGTAAGACGACGATTGTTATGTGTATTAATATAGTTGATGATATTGTTATGTGTATTAATATAGTTGATGATATTGTTATGATATTAATATAGTTGATGATATTGTTATATGTATTAATATAGTTGATGATATTGTTATGTGTATTCATATAGTTGATGGTATTGTTATGTGTATTAATATAGTTGATGATATTGTTATGTGTATTAATATAGTTGATTGTATTGTTATGTGTATTAATATAGTTGATGATATTGTTATGTGTATTCATATAGTTGATGATATTGTTATGTGTATTCATATAGTTGATGCTATGTTTTGTGGACAGTGTTATAATAGGCCTACTCTCCTTAAAATGTTTTGGATATAAATTAGACGCGTGGGGTAAATTCGTTCTGTTTCCATCTGTGTGCCCCAGGGTGATCACTCCTACAGTATCTAGAATCTAAAAGGGTTCTTTGGCTGTCCCCTTAGGAGAACCCTTTGTAGAACCCTTTTTGGTACTAGGTAGAACCCTTTTGGGTTCCATGAAGAATCCTTTCCACAGAGGGTTCTACCTGGAAGCCAGAAGGGTTTTACCTGGAATCCAAAAGCGTTCTCCTATGGGGACAGCCAGAGGACCCTTTTGGAACTCTTTTTTCTAAGAGTGTACTGTATCATAGGTCTATAGACTTGTCTTCTCAAAACAGGCTTAAAACACAACAAGCAACAACATTTTCTCTTTCTAATCTACTGTTAACTCTTTTCACTCAGGAAGGTATGTTGTGTGAAAGAGAGACAAATAAATACTGTGGAAAGACTAACAACAACTTACACTTCCTCGAAACTGGTTTTGTGTGTTCATTAGTGCCCACCGTAGTAAAACGTTTGGCAACAGAAACCGTTTAGGTCACCTTGTACAGCGTTTGGAGTAAACTGTTTATGCAACATTTTAAAACTGTTGGCTGCGGAGTAAACTAATGAACACGACCCAGGTTGTAGCCTACAACTCGGCTGTTGATGTCTGCCTCATGCTGAAACCTGAACTTAGCCTGAGGGGTGGACTATGATGCAAGCTAGATATACTGGTTTTCTAAAGTTAGCTTCAGTTAGCTTCACATTCCAGCTCAGGCCTCACCCATAAGAATATACAGAGCACTAGTCATGACGAAGGTGCTCTCTCAGCAGAACAGTAGATATCTCAATGACTTGACATGTTCTGGTTGTGAATTCAGGCTACAAGGTGAGAATCCTGCCAGGAATGATTGTAAAGTGTGTAGAGAAATTAAATGTATGGTGTAATTCTCGTACAGTGAATGGAAGTAAAACACTCAGACCTAACAGTCTACTTCTACTGAGACAGGTTTGTGTCAGTTTAATCATACAAAATGGAGCTAACTGAATGTGGGCAAGTCAAATTCAATATATCAATATTCAAGACTCAACCTTTGCAGAATCAGAATCACCTTTATTCGCCAAGTACATTTGCACATACATATGTAGGATCTTAATTTGAGCCAGTTTGCTACAGCAGGAAAATATTCCTGCAGCAACAGGAAATGTGAATTATTATGTGAATTATAATTAATGGACATTTTTGTAGCGGTTGATACATTTTTATTAAGCGAAACTCAAGTCTGGCATTTCTAAGTGGAAATTACAAACTTCAGAAGCCTTTTAAAACCTCAAATACACTACAAGTTTTACATTTCCTGCATTGCGGGAAAGTTATTCTGCAGTGGAGGGTGATCAAATTAAGATCCTACATCTGTACACATAATTCTACATGGTGATAGTGACAGACAACATTTAGAGACAGAAGACAGACAGAAGAGTTTACACAAATGTCTGTACAACATTATACACAACTAGGAAGAGTGAGCATAGAGCTATAAGATAATGAACAGTGATATACAGATATACAGTACAGTGGGAATACAGTTGATATACAGATATACAGTACAGTGGGAATACAGTTGATATACAGATATAGAGTACAGTGGTAATACAGTTGGTATACAGATATACAGTACAGTGGGAATACAGTTGGTATACAGATATACAGTACAGTGGATATACAGTTGGTATACAGATATACAGTACAGTGGGAATACAGTTGGTATACAGATATACAGTACAGTGGGAATACAGTTGATATACAGATATACAGTACAGTGGGAATACAGTTGATATACAGATATACAGTGGGAATACAGTTGATATACAGATATACAGTAGAGTGGGAATACAGTTGATATACAGATATACAGTACAGTGGGAATACAGTTGATATACAGATATGCAGTACAGTGGATATACAGTTGGTATACAGATATACAGTACAGTGGGAATACAGTTGATATACGGTGGATGTCCACATATACAGTACCAGTATAAATATATCTAAGAGAGATGAACAGAGTGCTAATGCAGTATAGTGAAGTTATTTAGTGTACAGTTCAGAGATGGCTTGATGTGGTGAGCAGCATAGAGTGTATAGTCCTTTAGTCTCTATGGGCCAGATGGCCAGTTGGTGAGGGCTACAGCATTGGGAAATAAACTGTTCAGATGGGGGTCTATAACATCCAATCACATAGGTTTACAGCAGCTGACAGTTGCAACGTCATTACTAATAATGCAAACTGCCTTGGTTTGGATAAAAACATAATCTCTGTACAGATGTAGGATCTTAATTTGATCACCCTGTTGCAGGATAACTAAAACTTGTAGTGTATTTGAGTGTATTTAAGCTTTAAAAAAGGTTTCTGAAGATGATCAATTGCACTTTTCTATTATAAAATTAATCATTCATTATAATCCACATAATAATTCAAATGTCCTGTTGCTGCAGGATTCTTTTCCTGCTGTAGCAAACTGGCTAAAATTAAGATCCTACATCTGTAGCAATACACCTCTCTTTGATGTACATGGCTATATCAGGATTGACTTTTGACCATTTGACATCTTTTATTTACTGTTGTTTAGGCTGGTTGAATGAGTGGCCTATAAAAGCTACTTCATCTGCAAGAGAACAGGCGGCTGCACCAGCGACTGTAAGAAGTGATGTGATTTCCTCATATGAACGTGAAAGTAAGTGTGTAGCCTACACAGTTACACAATGGCTGTTGAAACTGTGGCACATATTTCTCGGTAACATTAGAAGTCGGATAAATGTGTTGATATGTAGGAAAGACGGGCAGACCCTGGTAAGTCTAGGCTAAACTACAAACTATTATAAGGTTAGGTCGACGTCAGACATTCAATAGTCAGAGTAGGTTTGAGCTATGATCACTTATCATGCTGACCAACCTGATGGTCTCCGTTTGAAATGGTGTGTAAAATACCATGCCTAGGCTACAAGCTCTGTCCTGCTACTGTTAGGTCTATAACGTTATGGGAACTGATCTGAACAGGTTTAGGCTGGTCATCTAGGATATGTAGGCTATAGCTGAGGTACAGACCTCCATCTGTATCAGGACTAGGCTCCTGCTACTGTTACTGTTATAACGTTATGGGAACTGATCTGAACAGGTTTAGGCTGGTCATCTAGGCTATAGCTGAGGTCAGTGGTGATTTTAGCATGTCAATCTTGGTGGGGCAAAACATAAATAAAGGGGGGATGCATGCCAGCAAAGCCACTCCACAACACAACACTAAACAATACATTCATTGCACTATAACGGTGACAAACGGTGCCCACAAACTGTTAGGGCCTACATAAAGCAGAGTCCCAACAGCAGAGTCCTAACAGCAGAGTCCCAACAGCAGAGTCCCAACAGCAGAGTCCCAACAGCAGAGTCCCAACAGCAGAGTCCCAACAGCAGAGTCCCAACAGCAGAGTCCCATCAGCAGAGTCCCAACAGCAGAGTCCCAACAGCAGAGTCCCAACAGCAGAGTCCCAACAGCTGTCCTATCATTTCTCTTCATTATTTATCTTCATATGACAAGGATTAAAAAGGATTTGCCTGTAGATTGTCGACCTGATTCATGATGATGACTGCTGGCTAAGATTTTGAAAGTATGATGTTGACCTGATCAGTTCAATCAAAGCTACTGTAGATATAATGTGATTTGACGTCATTTTATCTGTTGGCCAATGACCTTCTTGGATGGGCACTTCTAATGTAACTCTGTGGCAGAACCCAAGGGGCTTGAATTTTCTAGCTCTACCCTTAGACTTGGCAGTGACGTAGTGTCCCCATGAGTGACAGAACACTGAGCCAATCACGAAGCAGCGCTCCATATTTTCTTCTGGCTTGCCCCACCACCACTGAAAGCACTGAGCTAGGCTGAAACTCCTGCATTTTGGAGCTGCCTTACTCAAGAAAACAAAAAAGAGACCATGTTTGTATGCTGCTTTATTAACTCAATGATATATATATATTTTTAACATTGTTAGCAAACTGATATGTGACACGTATTAATGCCACAATAACATGCAAAACAGGAAAGGCCACCTGCCCTGAATGATGGGTCACCACTGGCTGAGGTATAGACCTTGATCTGCTTTACACAAAAAATTACTGTTATACATTATAACCTAGCCTACTTTAAATAATAAAAAATCTCTTAATTGTTGCAAAAAACCTTTCTGTATAGATCCCCCGCAGATCAATCAAGCCCGTTTTAGCCCTTCTGTCTACATTCTCAGATACGTTTAGAAAAGAACAGATTCAAAAATAGTAAATGGCCGACTTATAATGAATACAAATAAGTGTGTGACATGGCCATGGTGAAGAGATGTCACAACTACATATTCATGTGATTGCATTAAATCACCTGACTGTTTCGATAAGTCTGTTAGTAAATGTTTTGTAAGAGATAATTAATAAATGATAACAATTCACATTCAAGAATTACTGTGTTAACTACAACCAACATGTTGGATCTCTGTTTAGGGGTCAGTGGTCTAAAATGAGTCTCTCTGGGGAGAGAGAGGAGGGGGGCCCTGCCTCTAAAATGAGTCTCTCTGGGGAGAGAGAGGAGGGGGGCCCTGCCTCTAAAATGAGTCTCTTTGGGGAACATGACACCAAAGCTAAGAGGTGAGATGACAATTTTGTTTAAGAATTATTAAGAGTTTATTTCCTAAATGCTATTTCCACCATTTTTCACGTGTGTTTTTTAATCAGAAATGGTTGCTTATGGGTACCTTCAATATTACTGTTCTCAGATGTTTAATTAATAGATTTTTTGATGTATATCATTATTATTATTTTTATTGCAAAAACGCTATATATCCATTGTTTAGCTGAAATTGAATGTTCGTATCCTGTATATTTGACTGTATTATCTGGTTGTCTCACCTAGCTATCTTAAGATGAATGCACTTACTGTAAATCGCTCTGGGTAAGAGCATCTGCTAAACAGGTGGGGCTCTGCCCTGAATGACAGGTCACCACTGCTCCAAAGCAATTACATGTTGCACAGGAACCACTGACTCACTGCATGTTTCTATTATCAAGACACCTGCTGGTACCTCTTAACTGGTTAGGACAGCTCATGAGGTGTCCTAAATATCTGCCAACTAGGTGGGACACTTATGAATAAAGAGGCTTCATGCATAGCTTTCATTTATACCCAGAAGAGTAGGACTAAAACGGCTTTATTCTCAGCTCTTATACGACACATTTTCTACTCTGAGACGCTTTTTGGATATGGGCCCAGATCTCAAAATATTGTAACGACCCAGTATTAAATGAGTCTATCTGGGGAGAGAGAGTACCAATTTTACTACTCTGAGACGCTTTTTGGATACGTGCCCAGATCTCAAAATATTGTTTTAAAAAACGATTTTATTTTGTTTGACATAATAAAAAAAGAATATTACTAATGTACCCGACTTTAAAGACTGCTTTTAGTTTATTGTGTGGCACTGCTCATGTCCGCGTTCTGAAACTGTCCGCGTCCCCGTACAGAACTGTCCGCGTCCACGTACGGTTTGGCGCCAAGCATATTGTCCAGTTACGCGCAGAGTGGGCTGAGGTGATGTTGGGGAACAACGATGGAGTTCGTTACAGTGTTGAGACACCGAAGTTTATTGTTCAATTTGCTTTTTTTGCGTAATGGTCAGTGACAGTATGAGTGTAGCCAGATCCTTTTCACTCGCTATCCTTGTTTCATCTTGTGGTTCACCGGATTCGTCATCATCCTCGAGGGACAGACGAACGACCTGCTAGCTAGCCAAGCTAGTCGGTACAGCTAGCTAAGCTAGCTACTCTTTACCAGCAGCATCCTAGTTATCCTAGCTACCACTACATCATCACCGGCTGCCTGCATTTCTTGTGGACCGATGGAGCTCCCTGGTTGTTTCTTCCACCTGTTAAATACCGTGGAGGGCTTCTCCCTCTCTCGTTGACGGATGCTGGCTACCTACCATCCCTCTGTCCGGTTCTCCTCTCTTCACTAGATGGACGGTAACTTTAGTGTTTAACCCCTCTGTGTCAAAGGACTGAACTTTTGAATATTATTTTCGGGGCGCCTCAAGTGACCTTTTTTACAACATTTATTTCTGATAAAAACTAGTTAATTGCATTCGCAATGGAGCCCAGTTTCATAATATTACCTTCTGTCCCTGGTTATGAAGTAATTGCGAAAAAATAGGCCTTATGTTTGGGCATTTTTCACCCTACCAGCTCCTATTAGTTCTATTGAGCTCCGTGACACCGACTCGCCTTCAGAACATTCTATTCCCAGCCCATTGTTCTGCGTCACAATGCCAGCTTCACTATTGTTATCAATGAGACCTGCCTGCGTTAACCCTGTAGGTTTACCTCAGGTAACTTATTATTAACAAGGTTACGGCTACTTGGTGAGCATTAATCCTGTAGGTTTACCTCAGGTAACTTATTATTAACACGGTTACAGCTACTTGGTGAGCGCGCACACTGTTCACCTGAGTACATGTTGTGGTCACCTATAGTGAGGTGAGACACAGTTTTAGAGGCGATGGCTGGCGGATAGCCATCAAACATTAAACATTTTCTGGTCATGGTTAACCATATTTGTTTTAAGAAAAAAGTGTACAATCTAAACAAAACGCAAGTCCCTGTCCTCTTTTTTC
This sequence comes from Coregonus clupeaformis, assembly GCF_020615455.1. Taxonomy (NCBI): domain Eukaryota; kingdom Metazoa; phylum Chordata; class Actinopteri; order Salmoniformes; family Salmonidae; genus Coregonus; species Coregonus clupeaformis. The sequence goes on from NW_025534433.1 coordinate 89,185, forward strand.
AAGATGTGGCCGATTTTAAACAGCCAGAAGACATTTTTTAATTAAGAAATAACCATTTTTTTGAGGACTTGTGGTTTCTAAATGGCTGCTGGATAATTTGATATGCATCGAAATCTTCGTTCATAGGCATCAAATTGAGCGAATGCTGCGCAGGTTCACTGAGTTGCAAACCAAATGGGTATAATGGGGTGATTGTTGTATAATCTGGTGGTCTAGCTAATGGATTTGTAGATCAGACGCAGTTGCTACCTCAGATTATGAGCCTAAGCCTAGCAAGTGTCATGAAGTGTCAGGTCTCCCGCAGTGGTCTAAGGCCACTAGAGATCCTGGTTCGAATCCAGACTGTTGTAGCCGGTCTGCTAAATGACGTAAATGTGATTAATGAGTTATGTAGTACCCACATATGGCCATAAGGAGGAGCAAGAGTGCCATAAACCCATACTGTTTTTTGCCATATAAACACTAAACCTAACAATCAATCAAATGTATTTATAAAGCTCTTTTTACACCAGCAGATGTCACAAAGTGCTATACAGAAACTCTAACCCTACTTATAACCTATTTTAGCATTAACCGTAACCCTAATTCTAGGGTAGGGTAGCCTAGAACACTTTTATAAACTATTTTGCTAATAATATTAACTTAGTAAATACAATTATAGTATTATTTTGTTACTCAAAACCTGTCTAAGCGTTTTTCCTTTTTTTTTTTTTTAATTAGTTATTTTATGATATTTATTATTGCAAGGCAGAACACTTAGACACATTTGTGTTATTTTTCTAATATGGTTTGAATTGGGTGACCTAGTAACCTCTGTGTGAAAGTCCAGCAATTGCCATGGGATAGGTGGGGCAGGTTTGAGACTGATCAAAGGAATTAACAAGAAAAATACACTTTATTTTTCAGCTGCCTCACTAATGTCCGTACGTAAATTAATAACTTGTAATGCTAAATATTTCCAATAGATGGCAGCATAAGACCATGAAGCATCAGTTATAGGCTACAAGCAGCAATATGATTGACATAAAATAGCATGCAACCAAATACTATATGTCCCATGTCTAAAATGGTCACTCATTACTTTAGTTAGCTATATATCTCGTATTAGGCCTGTGATGCTTTTGGAAGAGCAATTAAATAGTGACTATAGCAGGTGTTGAACCCCGGGTAAATAATCACTAGTCAGTACTACTTATTTCTCTGAGAGTGAGGCAGATATATATTAATACTGTGTAAAACCTAGCAGTACTACTTATTTCTCTGAGAGTGAGGAAGATATATTATTACAGTGTAAAACCTAGCAGTACTACTTATTTCTCTGAGAGTGAGGCAGCTATATATTATTACTGTGTAAAACCTAGCAGTACTACTTATTTCTCTGATAGTGAGGCAGATATATAGCATTTTGCAAAAAAACATGATTATTTGTCTGTCTGAAATGAAACCATCAAGTGATAGATTTTATACAAATACATGTCTGTCGTTGAACAATCCCATGCCATGATTAGATAGTGAAAAAACACACCAATCTCTTTCATAATTTCTTTAAACAATAAAAGATAATTTACCAACATTTCTGAAAATTGATATATAGCGTTTTGGAATGAAACTCTTCTTATATTTCCCCATCTGAGCTCAGAGTAGATGAGAGATGTAATGTTTGTCTCTGTTGTGTTGAAGTCCAATCAAGCAGGAGAGACCAGCCTCCACTGTACCCAGATGTGTGTCCATGAAGAGTGACAAGTCTATGAATCTTCCTATAGTGTTTAGAGAGGGAGACTTTTCTAACCTAAACCTTTTTTCCATTTTCATAGTCCTGAAACAATATTAAACTAACACAACATTCCCTCCCTGTGTGTGTGTGTGTGTGTGTGTGTGTGTGTGTGTGTGTGTGTGTGTGTGTGTGTGTGTGTACTCCCTGGATGAGGAGATGTAATCTGATGTTTTGTCCACAGAAACCAACAGGAGAGATCAGAGTCAGAGATTCTCAGTGGTCAGTCTTCCCAGAGTCATCAAACAGACCTGGCCTCCATATTCAGTGTATGTGGTCCTGTTATGTACATTTGTTTTTGTTTACCTCAAGTAAAGGTGATCTGTCAATCATTCGTTAATGAGAAAGCATTTAGTATCTTGCTTAACTGATTTACTTGATTTATTTCAGTTGCTTGAAGAGAATATTATGACATTTGTGAAGAACGAGCTGAAGATGTTCAAGAGGATTCTTAGTCCAGAACTCCCAGAAGGCTTTGAGAGTCAGAAGCAGGATAAGGAAGTGGTGGATGCTGAAGATGAGAAGCAGGAGAGCATTGCCAGAGAGGGGGCTCTGAAGATCACACTGCACGTCCTGAGGAAAATGAACCAGAAGGAGCTTGCTGACACACTGGAGAAAAGTAAGAGCTGTCTGCCTCATGTTGAATGCTGTTTTAGAACATTTAAAAGCTGTAGCTAAAGTACAGCTAAAGTAGCTGTGTAACTCAGTGATATTGTAGCAGCCTTAACACAACACCTAGTGACCTCATCAAGTAGCAGCAGGGATGTGTTGTGTTGATTCATTTAGACAGAGAGAAGAGGAGAGACAGAGGAGAGAGAGAGAGAGAGACAGAGGAGAGAGAGAGGACCTCTGAAGAGAGAGAGAGAGAGAGAGAGAGAGAGAGAGAGAGAGAGTCTGTAATGCATTATGAAAACATTTATACAGTCAGTTGAGCGAAATAATTATTATAATTTAAAATGTCATAACAGTCCTAGAATACTGTAGGCTTTAAATCAGACGTAATATTAATATCCTCTGTGTTATTTCTTCATTCAGATGAGCTTGCTGTGATTTGCCAACGTGAACTCAAATCTAATCTAAAGAAGAAGTTTCAATGTGTATTTGAGGGGATCGCTAAACAAGGAAACCCAACACTTCTCAATAAGATCTACACAGAGCTCTACATCACAGAGGGTGGAACAGGAGAGGTCAATAATGAACATGAGCTGAGACAGATTGAGACAACAACCAGGAAACAAGCAAGACCAGAGACTGCAATCAAATGTAACGACATCTTCAAACCCTTAACTGGACAAGACAAACTTATCAGAACTGTGCTGACAAAGGGAGTCGCTGGCATTGGAAAAACAGTCTCTGTGCAGAAGTTCATTCTGGACTGGGATGAAGGAAAAGCAAATCAGGATGTCCAATTTGTATTTTCATTCCCTTTTCGGGAGCTGAATTTGATGAAAAAGGAAAAACACACTTTGATTGCACTTCTCAATCACTTCTCAATGGAAACCAAAGAGTCAAGAATCTCCAACTACGACAAGTACAAAGTTCTGTTCATCTTTGATGGTCTGGATGAGTGCCGACTGCCCCTAGACTTCCAGAAGAACAAGATCTGTTGTGACGTCACAGAGTCAACCTCAGTGGATGTTCTGCTGACAAATCTCATCAAGGGAAATCTGCTTCCCTCTGCTCTCCTCTGGATAACTACCCGACCTGCAGCAGCCAATCAGATCCCTTCAGGGTGTGTTGACCAGGTGACAGAGGTACGAGGGTTCAATGACCCACAGAAGGAGGAGTACTTCAGGAAGAGATTCAATGATGAGGACCTGGCCAGCAGAATCATCTCACACATAAAGACATCAAGGAGCCTCCACATCATGTGCCACATTCCAGTCTTCTGTTGGATTTCTGCAACAGTCCTTGAACACATGTTGAGTACAGACAAGACAGAAGAGATGCCCAAGACTCTGACTGAGATGTACTCACACCTTGTGGAGTTTCATACCAAACAGAAGAATGAAAAGTATCTTGGGACAGAAGAGACAGGTCCACACTGGAATAAAGAGAGCATTCTGTCACTGGGAAAACTGGCTTTTCAACAGCTTGTGAATGGCAATCTGATTTTCTATGAAGAAGACCTGAAAGAGGCTGGCATTGATGTCAGTGAAGCCTCAGTGTACTCAGGTTTGTGCACACAGATCTTTAAAGAGGAATGTGTGCTGTACCAGGACAAGGTGTACTGCTTCGTGCATCTGAGCATTCAGGAGTTTCTGGCTGCTGTATATGTGTTCCTCTCATTCATCAACAACGATGACAATCTAATGGACAAACTGCAAACAAAGTCCAGTAACTTTTCTTCGCTGTTCAGACGCAAGCCTGTAGTTACTTTCTACAAGAGTGCTGTGGATAAAGCGTTACAAAGTGAGACAGGAAACCTGGACCTTTTCCTCCGCTTCCTTCTGGGCCTCTCACTGGAGTCCAATCAGAAGCACTTACGAGGTCTACTGACAAAGACAAGAAGCAGCTCACAGAGCCATGAAGAAACAGTCAAGTACATCAGGGAGAAGATCAGGGAGAATCCCTCTTCAGAGAGGTGCATCAATCTGTTCCACTGTCTGAATGAACTGAATGACCATTCTCTAGTGGAGGAGATCCAAAGCTACCTGAGATCAGGAAGTCTCTCAGAAGAAGAACTGTCACCTGAACAGTGGTCAGCGCTGGTCTTTGTGTTGCTGACTTCAGAAAAGGAGCTGGATGTGTTTGACCTGAAGAAATACTCCAGATCAGAGGAAGGTCTTCTGAGGCTGCTGCCAGTGGTCAAAGCCTCCAGAGCTGCTCTGTGAGTACATAAAAGTATATTTAAGTACTAACCATCACTTTAGAGAAAAATATATATTATAGTATGTATATAATACTATATTGAAAAACATATTGAATCACTGCATTGATGTTCATATTAGTATAACAATATGACCATACAATTCTAGGAGACAGAAGATGAATCTATATGTTGTTTGAGAGACTAAACCAAATGCTGCTCTGTTAAATTAACAGTGTGTTTGTGAAATCATGATGATCTCGCTGCAGGCTGTCAGGCTGTGGAGTCACAGAGGAAGGCTGTGCTTCTCTGGTCTCAGCTCTGAAGTCAAACCCCTTACACCTGAGAGAGCTGGATCTGAGTAACAATGACCTGAAGGATTCAGGAGTGAAGCTGCTCTCTGCTGGACTGGGGAATCCCCACTGTAAACTGGAGACTCTGAGGTCAGTATTCCTGTATCACTCAATGAACACACATACACTGGACACACACACACACACACACTGGACACACACTGGACACACACTGGACACACACACCCAGGACACACATACTACACACACACACACTGGACACACACACACACTAGACACACAACCTGGACACACACTCATTGGACAACACACACACACACACACACTGGACACACACACACACACAATGATTAATTGAGTAGTGTTTAGAAACATGTTATCTACTGTTAATAATGATACATTCATTCATTTATATACAGTACCAGTCAAAAGTTTAGACACACCTACTCATTCAAGGGTTTTTCTTTATTTTTTTTATTTTTTACATTGTAGAATAATAGTGAAGACATCAAAACTATGAAATAACACATATGGAATCATGTAGTAACCAAAAACGTGTTAAACAAATGAAAATATATGTTATATTAGAAAATCTTGAAATAGCCACCCTTTGCCTTGATGACAGCTTTGCACACTCTTGGCATTTTCTCAACCAGCTTCACCTGGAATGCTTTTCCAACAGTCTTGAAGGAGTTCCCACATATGCTGAGCACTTGTTGGCTGCTTTTCCTTCACTCTGCGATCCAACTCATCCCAAACCATCTCAATTGGGTTGAGGTTGGGTGATTGTTGAGGCCAGGTCATCTGATGCAGCACTCAATCACTCCTTATTGGTCAAATAGAGGTGTGTTGAGTCATTGTCCTGTTAAAAAACAAATGATAGTCCCACTAAGCTTAAACCAGATGGGATGGCGTGACGCTGCAGAATGCTGTGGTAGCCATGCTGGTTAAGTGTGGTTAAATTCTAAATAAATCACAGACAGTGTCACCAGCAAAGCACCCCCACACCATAACACCTCCTCCTCCATGCTTTACGGTGGGAACTACACATGCGGAGATCATCCGTTCACCCACACCGCTTCTCACAAAGAGACAGCGGTTGGAACCAACAATCTCAAATTTGGACTCCAGGCCAAAGGACAAATGTTCACCGGTGTATTGTCCATTGCTCATGTTTCTTGGCTCAAGCAGGTCTCTTCTTCTTATTGGTGTCCTTTAGTAGTGGTTTCTTTGCAGCAATTCGACCATGAAGGCCTGATTCACACAGTCTTCTCTGAACAGTTGATGTTGAGATGTGTCTGTGACTTGAACTCTGTGAAGAATTTATTTGGGCTGTAATTTCTGAGGCTGGTAACTCTAATGAACTTATCCTCTGCAGCAGAGGTAACTCTGGGTCTTCCATTCCTGTGGCGGTCCGCATGAGAGCCAGTTTCATCATAGTGCTTGATATTTTTTGCGACTGCACTTGAAGAAACTTTAAAAGTTCTTGAAATGTTCCTTATTGACTGACCTTCATGTCTTAAAGTAATGATGGACTGTCGATTCTCCTTGCTTATTTGAGCTGTTCTTGCCATAATATGGACTTGGTCTTTTACCAAATAGGGCTATCTTCTGTATACCCCCCTACCTTGTCACAACACAACTGATTGGCTGAAACACATTAACAAGGAAAGAAATTCCACAAATTAACTTTTAAGAAGGCACACCTGTTAATTGAAATGCATTCCAGGTGACTACCTCATGAAGCTGGTTGAGAGAATGCCAAGAGTGTGCAAAGCTGTCATCAAGGCAAAGGGTGGCTATTTGAAGAATCTCAAATATAACATATATTTTAATTTGTTTAACACTTCTTTGGTTACTACATGATTCCATATGTGTTATTTCATAGTTTTACAGTTTTTTCCAACTGCTTACACACAAAATCTTTTCATGTCACACGATTTTTGAAACCTCTCACTCAAAGTGCAAAACTACACACCAAATCTCCAAAACCATAAGCTATTTCTCAGCCTTTGAATCAGTTGTCAATTGCATAAAACACTTTTTTCAAAACACTACACACAATTCTCTACCTAAAACACAAAAATCTAACAGGAAGTGACTTGCTTTCCTTTTCCAAACACAACCAATCAAAATGCTACACTTATTCACCAGGTCAAACACACTCTCCTCGAATGTTCAAACACTAATTGCTTTACTGATCACTAACCAATCACTGCTTTACTGTAGTATAGGACTGTTTTGAACAATGGATGCCAACAATGGACAGAGAGCAAGAGGAGTAGGAGGGAGAGGCAGGGGACAACAACGAGGACAAATTCAAAGATGAAGAGTTGGAGGAGGAGGAGGAGGAGGAGGAGGAGGAGGAGGAAGAGGAAGAGGATGAGAGCAAAGAAGAGAAGGAAGGAGAGCCATCTCTGATGAGATTAGGGCAACACTTGTTGATCATGTGATCAACCACGGTTTGACCATGAGAGAGGCTGGACTGAGAGTCCAGCCCAACTTGAGTCGATTTACAGTGGCGTCCATAATTTGAACCTTCAGAAATGAGAACAGGTATGCAACTATCTAATGACTATTTTAGCATTAGAGTAATGTACTGTAAAATACGTATGACTGCATAGTATTGCATAAACATTTGTAACTCTAAGCCATCCATTTACTGCACTGCATTGAATGAATGAGGTTGGTTATCATGCTGTACTACATTTTTGTGTACATTGTTTACAGTTCCTATGCTGAACACATACTGTGTTTGAATTCTGTACAGAGTGGAAAGGCAAAGACATCATGGAGGACGAGGACGTTTGTTTACAGATGTACAAGAGACTGCAATTATAAATATGGTTTTGGCCAACAATGCAATTAGGATTTGAGAGATAAGAGAGCATATCTTGAATAATGACACCATATTTAACAACATCAATGCTGTAAGCCTGTCGACCATACAACGCATCCTCCAATGGCACCAAGTGACGATGAAACAACTTTACAAGGTGCCATTTGAGAGAAACTCTGACAGAGTCAAGAATCTGCGACATGACTTTGTAGAGGTATGTATGCAACACTACTTCCAGTACTTCAGACATACCATCTGTATATCATTTTGTCTGTTACAGAGAGTATTGGAGATGGATGCCCATGTACATTTATTTATGTGGATGAGGTTGGCTTTAACCTCACCAAAACCAGGCGCCGCGGAATAAATGTAATAGGACAGAGGGCAATTACCAATGTCCCTGGACAGCGTGGGGGTAATATAACTATGTGTGCTGCCATCACTCAAAACGGGGTCCTCCATCACAATGCCACACTGGGTCCGTACAACACCGGCCATATCCTCACTTTTCTGGATGCAATTTACACAATGCTTGTCCCTGATCCAGATCAGGAGCCTGCTAGATTTGTGGTAATATGGGACAATGTTAGTTTTCACCGGGCTGTTCTGGCCCAAAACTGGTTTGCCACCCATCCACAATTTGTAGTTTTGTACCTACCCCCATATTCACCTTTTCTAAATCCCATAGAGGAATTCTTCTCAGCCTGGCGCTAGAAAGTGTATGATTGCCAACCCTATGCCCGCGTGCCGCTTCTCCAGGCAATGGAGGACGCATGTGGGGACATAGAGGTTGCCTCTGTCCAAGGTTGGATACACCATGCTAGGAGATACTTCCCTCGATGTTTGGCAAGAGAAAACTTATCTTGTGATGTGGACGAGTATTGTGACCAGACCCAGCCCGGAGAAGAGATGAAGCGTAGCTTAGCACTGGTGACTGCCCCCCCGCCTACCAATTCCTGGACTGCCCCCCGGACCCCACACACACTTTTGTGTTCTTTACTGTATTCTAAAGAATATACTTTTGGTTTACATATGTTTATGGTTTTGTTGTATGCTACTGTATACAACAGTAATGTTTGGCCTAATAAATATTTTTTGTTTCTACATTGCATTGGTGTTTACAGTGTACTTGTTACCCCTCTCAGCAGATTACTTTCACTGTAGAACATTGTATTGAAATGTATATATAAGCCTATGAAAGACCAAAGGGCTTTAGATTTAGAACAACAGTGTTTACATGGTATATCCAAAAATTTACTATTATGAAAGTAGTGTTTGCCATTTGATGCAAATGCTTCATTCTGACATGTGTTTATGGCATTTTGAATGAAGTGTTACATTTTGAAGGAGATGTGAGGCATTTTGCATTTTGTGTGTGCAGTTTTGGGAATTGTGTGTAGAGTTTTGAAAAAAGGAGACATAGTTTTGAAAACGTGTGTAAGCAGTTGGAAAAAACTGTAATGTCTTCACTATTATTCTACAATGTTTTTTTTTACTAATTTGAATGAGTAGGTGTGTTCAAACTTTTCACTGATAGTGTATATATACATATATGAATAGATATGGCAGGTTTCAGGACTCTGATGTATCTGAAAAAGCTTAAAAATATATTTTCACCACCAAATAATAGCAGTGTGGTTTTAATATGATTTGACTCTTTGCAGGCTGTCAGGCTGTCTAGTCACAGAGGAAGGCTGTGCTTCTCTGGTCTCAGCTCTGAAGTCAAACTCCTCACACCTGAGAGAGCTGGATCTGAGTAACAATGACCTGAATGATTCAGGAGTGAAGCTGCTCTCTGCTGGACTGGGGAATCCCCACTGTAAACTGGAGACTCTGAGGTCAGTATTCCTGTAGTTAGTCAACAAGTGATAACTGTTCACCAGATCCACATGTTTTTACCAGGCACACATAGTCCACACCATATGTGTTTGGACAGTGAAGCTTACAGTTTTACATTTGGTGCTCTGCTCCAGCATTTTGGATTTGAGATATAACGTTTCATATTAGGCAACATTACAGAATGTCACCTTTTATTTGATGTTAATGGTGAGAGGTTAGCACTGTCTGTCTTTTGACTAATACTGCTTTTTAAACTGCTCTGGTCAGTCAACTCAAATATTCGTACTATACATGTTTCTCTCTACTAGCAATATTATGAGAATTTATAATAATGAAACAGTCATTCATTTATGAATAGATATGGCAGGTTTCAGGACTCTGATGTATCTGAAAAAGCTTAAAAAATATATTTTCACCACCAAAGAATAGCAGTGTGGTTTTAATATGATTTTACTATTTGCAGGCTGTCAGGCTGTCTAGTCACAGAGGAAGGCTTTGACTACATACTGTTGACTATTTTTCATATTAGGCAACAGTATGTAATGTCACCTTTTATTTGAGGTTTTTCATACATATCTGTTTTAGTGTTTAGATACGAAAGCACTTTATGTATCTAGTTCTCCCATTTGAAGAAGTCGTAATAATTATATTGTATTAAAGTAGTCATAAGTTTAGTATTTGGTCCCATATTCCTTACCTGCAGTGAATATATCAAGCGTGTGATTCTACAAACTTGTTGAATACATTTGCAGTTTGTCTTGGTTGTGTTTTAGATGATGTTTTTCCCAATAGAAACTGAAATGTTAATAAAGTCCTGTCATTTTGGAGTCACTTCACTTGTATTGTCAGTAAGAATAGAAGATGTTTCTGAACACTTCTACATTCATGTGGATGCTACCATGATTATGAATAATCATGAATGAATCGTGAATGATGATGAATGAGAAAGTTACAGAGGAACAAGGATCATACCCCCTCTGTTATTGGTAATGGTGAGAGGTGAGCATGTTTTGTTGTAGCCTCTGTAACTTTCTCACTCATTATTAGTCATGATTCATTCATGATTTTTCTTAATCATGGCATCATTAGGATTAATTTAGTAATGTTTAGAAACATGTTATCTACTCACTTAGACAGCAAATTAAACCAGTCATCGTCCACCATTTTAATATTGTGCAAAACATAACCCAAAACACAACCAAAACAAACTGCAAATGCAAACAATGAGTTTGAGTCACAAGCTTGATGTAGTCATTGTGTTCAAGGAATATCAAACCAAATACTCAACTTTTGACTACTTTAATACACTATATGAATTGGTCAGAATACTTATGACTTCTTCAAATAGGGGGACTAGATACATAAAGTGCTTTCATTTCTAAATGGTGAAACAGATATGTATTAAAATACCCTCAAATAAAAGGTGACATTATATACTGTCACTTCATATGAAACATTTGATCTGAAATCCAAAATGCTGGAGTACAGAGCCACATTTAAAATGTTATCTTCACTGTCGAAATAGATATAGTGTGGACTGTATACTCAATATAATCTAAATCTGATAACTCACTGTCTGTTTTTTGACTGATACTGCTTTTTAAACTGGTCTGGTCAGTCTACTCAAATATTTGTAATATACATGTTTCTATCTACAAGCAATACTTTGATAATTTGTCATTTCTAATAACGATACATTCATTTATGAAATTATATGGCAGGTTTCAGGACACTGATTTATCTCAACATGTAGAAAAAATATACTGCCACTATTTTCACCTCCAACGAATAGCAGTGTAGTTTTAATATGATTTGACTCTTTGCAGGCTGTCACGCTGTCTAGTCACAGAGGAAGGCTGTGCTTCTCTGGTCTCAGCTCTGAAGTCAAACCCCTCACACCTGAGAGAGCTGGATCTGAGTAACAATGACCTGAAGGATTCAGGAGTGAAGCTGCTCTCTGCTGGACTGGGGAATCCCCACTGTAAACTGGAGACTCTGAGGTCAGTATTCCTGTAGTTGGTCAACAATTGATAACTGTTCACCAGATCCACATGTATTTACCAGGCACACATAGTCCACACCATATGTGTTTGGACAGTGAAGCTTACAGTTTTACATTTGGTTCTATACTCCAGCATTTTGGATTTGAGATAAAACATTTCATATTAGGCAACAGTACAGAATGTCACCTTTTATTTAAGGTTAATGGTGAGAGGTTAGCATGTTTTGTTGTAGCCTCTGTAACTTTCTCACTCATTATTATTCATGATTCATTCATGATTATTCTTAATCATGTCATCATCAGGATTCATTTAGTAGTGTTTAGAAACATGTTATCTACTCACTTAGACAGAAAATTACTCCAGTCATCATCCACCATTCAGTTACTATTGGACAAAACATAACCCAAAACACAACCAAAACAAACTGCAAATGGAACCAACGAGTTTGGAACCAACTACGAAACTTTTGACTACTTTAATACACTATAAGTTAATTGGTCAGAATACTTATGACTTCTTCAAATAGGGGGACTAGATACATAAAGTGCTTTCATTTCTAAATGGTGAAACAGATATGAATTAAAATACCCTCAAATAAATGGTGACATTATATACTGTCAACTCATATGAAACATTTGATCTCAAACCCAAAATGCTGGAGTATAGAACCACATTTAAAATGTTAGCTTTACTGTGAAAATAGATATGGTGTGGACTGTATACTCAATACAATCTAAATCTGATACCTCACTGTCTGTCTTTTGACTGATACTGCTTTTTAAACTGGTCTGGTCAGTATACTCAAATATTCGTACTATACATGTTTCTATCTACAAGCAATACTTTGATAATTTGTCATTTCTAATTTCTAATAATGATACATTCATTCATTAATGAATAGATATGGCAGGTTTCAGGACACTGATATATCTGAATATGTTGAGAAAATATATTGCCACTATTTTCACCACCAAAGAATAGCAGTGTGGTTTTAAAATGATTTGACTCTTTACAGGCTGTCAGGCTGTCTAGAATAATCATGAATGAATCGTGAATGATGATGAATGAGAAAGTTACAGAGGAACAAGGATCATACCCCCTCTGTTATTGGTAATGGTGAGAGGTTAGCATGTTTTGTTGTAGCCTCTGTAACTTTCTCACTCATTATTATTCATGATTCATTCATGATTTTTCAGTGGGCAAACGTACAAAATCAGCAGGGGATCAAATACTTTTTTCCCTCACTGTATATTTTACAGTTTAGAAATGAAAGTACTTTATTATGTAGTTCTCCCATTTGAAAAAGTCATAATTATTTAGACAAATTAATTTAGTCAAAAGTTTAGTGTTTGGTCCAATATTCTTTGCCTGCAGTGATTACATCAAGCTTGTGATTCTACAAACTTGTTGAATACATTTGCAGTTTGTCTTGGTTGTGTTTTAGATTATATTTTCCTAATAGAAACTGAATGGTGAATAATGTCCTGTCATTTTGGAGTCACTTCACTTGTATTGTCAGTAAGAATAGAAGATGTTTCTGAACACTTCTACATTCATGTGGACGCTACCATGATTATGAATAATCGTTAATGAATCGTGAATGATGATGAATGAGAAAGTTACAGAGGAACAAGGATCATACCCCCTCTGTTATTGGTAATGGTGAGAGGTTAGCATGTTTTGTTGTAGCCTCTGTAACTTTCTCACATGATTCATTCATGATTTTTCTTAATCATGTCATCATCACGATTAATTTAGTAATGTTTAGAAACATGTTATCTACTCACTTAGACAGAAAATTACTCCAGTCATCATCCACCATTCAGTTACTTTTGGACAAAACAAAACCCAAAACACAACCAAAACAAACTGCAAATGCAACCAACGAGTTCGGGACCAAATACTAAACTTTTGACAACTTTAATACACTATGAGTGAGTTTATCAAAATACCTATGACTTCTTCAAAATTGGGAGACTAGATACATAAAGTGCTTTCATTTCTAAATGGTGAAACAGATATGTATTCAAATACCCACAAATTAAAGGTGACATTATATACTGTCACCTCATATAAAACATTTTATCTCAAATCCAAAATGCTGGAGAATAGAGCCACATTTAAAATGTTAGCTTCACTGTCAAAATAGATATGGTGTGGACTGTATACTCAATACAATCTACCGTCATTTTCGGACTATAAGCTGCGCCTTTTTTCCCAGTTTTTGACCCCTGCGGCTTATATAACGGTGCGGCTAATCTATGGATTTTTACAGCTAACGGCGCCTAGAAGACCTCCTAAATCTATGGATTTTACAGGTTACAGTCCACCAACTTTAACTCTATGGGCTCTATGACCGGTCCGCGCCCCCCACCTTTAACCGGCGGGCTCCAGCAGGAAAAGCTGGAGGCCGGAAAAGAGTGAGACAGGTAGCGCGCAAAAGTAAAAGTGAAACCGAGAGTGGTACGAGAGACAGAACGAGAGACAGAACGAGAGCAAGACAGACAGACATTACGAGAGCGAGACAGTTTGTGCAAAGGAAGTTTTCATGCACAAACCCTCATTATGGAAAACAAACGTAGAAATGCATATGATGCAGCTTTTAAGTTAAAGGCAGTCAATCTGGCTGTAAAAGAAGGAAATAGAGCTGCTGCATGTAGCCTTGGCATCAATGAGTCAATGGTGAGACGTTGGAGACGCCAGCGGGAAGAACTGTCTCAATGCAAAAAGTGAAAATAAGCTTTCAGAGGTAATAAAAGCAGATGGCCCGAACTTGAAGACTTTCTTGAAGATTGGGTGAACACACAGAGAGCAGACGGCCGAGGTGTTTCCACCGTGCAGATCCGACTGAAAGCTGAAACAGTCGCCACCGAAATGAAAATAAAAAATATTGAATGGCATCTCCTTTAAAGTCAACAAGAAAGGGTGGATGATGGAAAGCGTAATGAATGAGTGGCTGAATGAGTGGCTGAATGAGTGCAACGTCAAGCGCCCTGGAGGATTCTTTCGACAAAAAAGCTTTGCTCGTTTTGGACAGCATGAGGGCCCATATAACGGATTATGTGAAAGCAGCCATCAAGAGCACAAACTCCATTCCAGCTGTGATTCCTGGGGGCACAACGAAGCATCTGCAGCCACTCGACATCAGTGTCAATCGTGCGTTCAAAGTGGCACTACGCGTTCAGTGGGAGGCGTGGATGACTAGCGGCGATAAATCATTCACCAAAACTGGTCGCATGCGAAAAGCAACTTTCGCTCAAGTTTGCGAGTGGATCCTGATAGCGTGGAGGAGTGTCAAAACATCCACGATCATTAACAGGTTCCGAAAGGCTGGACTGCTGCGTGATGAAGAGGAGGACGCCGCCACAGCTGAGGCCCTTCAGAGGCTGTTTGATTCCGACAGTGACGAAGAGGAGTTCGTTGGTTTTGAGAGCGTCAACGAAGGAGAGAGGAGAGTGGCTGACGAAGCCACCCTGAGCCTGTTCGTTTCCGACACTGAAGATGAGGACTTTGGTGGTTTTAGTACGCAGGAAGAAGACGGAGATGAGGATTAATGACTTGACTTTTCTGGTTACAGCCGTGTACTGCACCTTAGCCTAAAAGATGAAGACGAGGATTAATGACTTTTCTGGTAGGCTGATTACCGTATATTTTAAGCAGCCGTGTTGCTGCAACTTTAGGCTTACGCGCTTACTGTCGTGTTACAGGCACTTTATTTTGCACTTTAAAAAAAACACATTTAATTTAGCCATTGATATTGCCTCGTCACGCGCTGTAAGCTTTGTTTTTTGTTATGGGACTACTGTAGGCTATAATGTAGATAAATATTCAAAGATGTGCACACTTTTTCAAGGTTTTTCAAAAATAACCAAAGTTAAGCGGTTAAATGATTGCGACGCTATTAACTAATTTTGCTGGAATACGTTATGCAAATATGCAACTTGTTTGTTGAAATGTTAATAAATGGGAGCTTCCTCAAGCAGCCATCTCTTTCCCGACAATCCCCTCTGTGCACGAACCCTTACATATGGTAATTAAACATTAAAACACCTGCGGCTTATAGTCCAGTGCGGCTTATATATGTACAAATCATTCAATTTAGCTGCTGCGGCTTATACTCCGGTACGCCTTATAGTGCGGAAAATACGGTAAATCTGATACCTCACTGTCTGTCTTTTGACTGATACTGCTTTTTAAACTGGTCTGGTCAGTCTACTCAAATATTCGTACTATACATGTTTCTCTCTACAATCAATATATGAATATTTCTAATAATGAAACATTCATTAATTTATGAATAGATATGGCAGGTTTCAGGACACTGATATATCTGAATATGTTGTAAAAATATACAGCCACTATTTTCACCACCAAAGAATAGTAGTGTGCTTTTAATATGATTTGACTCTTTGCAGGCTGTCAGGCTGTCTAGTCACAGAGGAAGGCTGTGCTTCTCTGGTCTCAGCTCTGAACTCAAACCCCTCACACCTGAGAGAGCTGGATCTGAGTAACAATGACCTGAAGGATTCAGGAGTGAAGCTGCTCTCTGCTGGACTGGGGAATCCCCACTGTAAACTGGAGACTCTGAGGTCAGTATTCCTGTAGTTGGTCAACAAGTGATAACTGTTCACCAGATCCACATGTGTTTACCAGGCACACATAGTCCACACCATATGTGTTTGGACAGTGAAGCTAACATTTTAAATGTGGCTCTATACTCCATCATTTTGGATTTGAGATAGAATGTTTCATATTAGGCAACAGTATATAATGTCACCTTTTATTTGAGAGTATTTTCATACATATCTGTGTCACTGTTTAAAAATGAAATCACTTTATGTGTCTAGTCCCCCTATTTGTATATGTCGGAATAATTTGGACAAATTCACTTATATTGTATTAAAGTAGTCATAAGTTTAGTATTTGGTCCCATATTCCTTACCTGCAGTGATTACTACAAACTTGTTGAATGCATTTGCAGTTTGTTTTGGTTGTGTTTTGGATGATGTTTTTCCCAATAGAAACTGAATGGTGAATAATGTCCTGTCATTTTGGAGTCACTTCACTTGTATTGTCAGTAAGAATAGAAGATGTTTCTGAACACTTCTACATTCATGTGGATGCTACCATGATTATGAATAATCATGAATGAATCGTGAATGATGATGAATGAGAAAGTTACAGAGGAACAAGGATCATACCCCCTCTGTTATTGGTAATGGTGAGAGGTTAGCATGTTTTGTTGTAGCCTCTGTAACTTTCTCATTCATTATTATTCATGATTCATTCATGATTTTTCTTAATCATGTCATCATCAGGATTCATTTAGTTTTGTTTAGAAACATGTTATCTACTCACTTAGATAGAAAATTACTCCAGTCATCATCCACCATTCAATTACTATCGGGCAAAACAAAACCCAAAACCCAACCAAAACAAACTGCAAATGCAACCAACGAGTTTATAACCAAATACTCAACTTTTGACAACTTTAATACACTGTAAGTGAATATACAATAGTCAAAATACTTATAACTTCTTCAAATGGGGAGACTAGATACATGAAGTGCTTTCATTTCTAAACGGTGAAACAGATATGTATTAAAATACCCTCAAATAAAAGGTGACATTATATACTGTCACCTCATATGAAACATTCATTAATTTATGAATAGATATGGCAGGTTTGAGGACACTTGTGTATCTGAACATTTTGAAAAAAGATACTGCCACTATTTTCACCACCAAAGAATAGCAGTGTGGTTTTAATATGATTTGACTATTTGCAGGCTGTCAGGCTGTCTAGTCACAGAGGAAGGCTGTGCTTCTCTGGTCTCAGCTCTGAAGTCAAACCCCTCACACCTGAGAGAGCTGGACCTGAGCTACAATCACCCAGGAGACTCAGGAGTCAGAATGCTCTCTGCTGGACTGGAGGATCCACACTGCAGACTGGAGAAACTCAAGTATGTAGAGGGTTTATGTCAATGTTCATATCAGACATGTTGGAGTTATCAGGCTAGTTAAGACAAACATTCTGACCACCACTTGGACTAAGTTATATAAAGACTGTGTGTGTGTGTGTGTGTGTGTGTGTGTGTGCAGTGTGTCCAGTGTGTGTGTGTGTCCAGTGTGTGTGTGTGTGTGTGTCCGGTGTGTGTGTGTGTTTGTCCTGTGTGTGTGTGTCCAGTGTGTGTGTGTGTGTGTCCAGTGTGTGTGTGTGTGTTTGTGTGTCCAGTGTGTGTGTGTGTCCTGTGTGTGTGTGTGTCCTGTGTGTGTGTATCCAGTGTGTGTATGTGTGTGTTTCTGTGTGTGTGTGTGTGTGTGTCTAGTGTGTGTGTGTGTGGTGAGGGGGGGTCCAGTGTCCAGTGTGTGTGTTTGTCCAGTGTGTGTGTGTGTGTGTATGTGTATCAGTACACAAACTGGACACACACACACACACTGGACACACACATTCACACAGACACTGGACACACACACACTGGACACACACACACACACACACACACACACTGGAAACATACGCACAAAGGACACACACACACACTTAGGAAACACACACACACACACACACAAAGGAAACACACACACTGAACACATACACACACTGGACATTCACACACACACACTGGACACACACACACACTGGACACACACACACATACTGGACACACACACACATACTGGACACACACACACATACACTGGACACACACACACACAAACACACACACACACAAACACACACACTGGACACACACACACACTGGACACAGACACACACACACACACACTGGACACACAAACACACACATACACACACACACTGGACACACACAGACACACACTTGGACAAAGTTAAATGCTGTTATATGCTGACAGTGTGTGTGTGTGTGTGTGTGTGTGTGTGTGTGTGTGTGTGTGTGTGTGTGTGTGTGTGTGTGTGTGTGTGTGTGTGTGTGTGTGTGTGTGTGTGTGTTTGTGAGTTCAGGTGTATCCCTCAATGACTGTCTGTTCTTCTGCTTACCGCTACAGTGTGGAACATGGTGGAGAGAACACAATGAAACCTGGACTTAGAAAATGTGAGTGTTGACTGCTGTGAAGAATATGACTAAGAATAAGTCTTAATTCAAGTGAAGTCAAAGTCAAAGACCACCATCATTACTTACTTGGTCATATTAAATATCAGCAGTAGTTCTACAGAAGCACAAATCAGGGACACCAAAGTTTACAAAGAGTTGCTTTGACAATGTGTGTGTCCAGTGTGTGTGTGTGTGTGTGTGTGTGTTCAGGATGTGTGTGTGTTCATGCATGCATACAGGTGTGAATGTGTGTTCAATGTGTTTGTGTGTTCAGGATGTGTGTGTTTGTGTGTGTGTGTGTAATTAATGGGAATAAGTGTGTTTTATATTACCATACAGTATAACATATGATCATTGAACAAACCTCAAGTCCTTTTGATACATAGAAACATCTACATTAAATTAATTAAATTAATTAGTGAAAAGTGAGTTAACAATCTAATGTGAATGATGATGATTTCTAATATTGTGTCTGGTTTCATCCATCAGATGTCTGTGATCTCACACTGGACCTAAACACAGTAAACAGACTCCTCTCTCTGTCTGAGGAGAACAGAAAGGTGACATGTAGGAGAGAGGAGCAGCCGTATCCTGATCACCCAGAGAGATTTGAGGACTGGAAACAGGTGCTGTGTAGAGAGGGTCTGACTGGGCGCTGTTACTGGGAGGTAGAGTGGAGTGGGAGAGGGGCTGATATAGGAGTGGCATATAAAGGAATCTGCAGGAGAGGAGGGGGTTATGACTGTAGGGTTGGATGTAATGACAAGTCCTGGAGTCTGTTCTGCTCTGGCAACAGTTACTCTGCCTGGCACAATAAGAAGTCCACTACCATAGACGTCCCCTCTTCCAGCTCCCACAGAGTAGGAGTGTATCTGGACTGGCCAGCCGGCACTCTGTCCTTCTACAGAGTCTCCTCTGACACACTGACCCACCTGAACACATTCCACTCCACATTCACTGAGCCCCTCTATCCAGGGTTTCATCTTTGTTATGACTCCTCAGTGTCCCTGTAAATAATAACCATGGTAACACTGACACACACACACACACACACACACACTGAACACATACACTGGACACACACACTGAACACACACAAACTGGACACACACACACACACTGAACACACTGAACACACACACACACACTGGACACACACACACACACCAACACACTGGACACACACTCTGAACACACACACACACACACAGGACACACACACACACAATGAACACACACACACTGAGCACACACACACACACACTGAGCACACACACACACTGAACACACACACGGGACACACACACACACACACACACACACTGGACACACACACACACACACTGGACACACACACACTGACACACACACACAAACTGGGAACATACACATTGGCCACACACACACTGAACATACACACTCTAGACACATACACACACACGCACACACAAACACACACACACACACTGGATATACACACACACACTGGAAACACACACAAACACTGGACACACACACACACACTGGACACACACACACATGCACACTGGACACACACACAGGACACACACACTAGACACACACACACACACACTGAAAAACACACACTGGACACACACACGTACACCGGACACACACACACACACTGGACACACACACAGACACAAACTAGACACACACACACTGGACACACACACTGGACACACACACACACACACTGGACACACACATACACACACACGCACACTGGACACAAACACTAGACCCACACACATACACACACACACACACACTAACAAACACACACTGGACACGTACACACACACACACACACTGGACACACACATACACACACACGCACACTGGACACAAACAATAGACACACACACATACACACACATACACACACACGCACACTGGACACAAACACTAGACACACACACATACACACACACACTGGACACACACACACACACAGGAACACACACTGGACACACACTGGACACACACACTGGACACACACACACACATTGGACACACACACACAAACTGGACACATACAAACACACTGGAGACACACACCCCCACACACTGGACATACACACACTGGACACACACACACAGACACACTGGACACACACACACACACACACTGGACACACACACACACACACACATTGGACACACACACACACTGGACACACACACACACACACTGGACATACACACACATAGACACACTGGACACACACACACTGGACACACACACGTATACTGGACACACACACACACACACTGGACACACACACACACACTGGACACACACACACAGACACACACACACACACATACACACACTGGACACACACACATAGACACACCGGACACACACACACACACACACACACTGGACACAAACACTAGACACACACACACACACATACACACACTGGACACACACACATAGACACACTGGACACACATACAGGACACACACACACACACACACACTGGACACACACAGGAGACACACACACACACAAAAACACTGGACACACACACACACACACAGGATACACACACACACATATTGGACACACACACTGGACACACACAAACTGAACACACACACACACACAGGACACACACACACACACATATTGGACATACACACTGGACACACACAAACTGGACACCCACACACACACTGGACACACACACATCTTCCTATAATAGTGAGGACCTTGACACAGGACCTTCAAATGAGGACCATCATTTCTGATAGAATTGGGAACAAACAGACTCCTCATTCCAGCACTAAGTGTCCAACAAACACAGACATCACTTCAAAACCTGATAAACTCCAATGAACAAATAGACATGCAGGGCACCAGTCTAGTGAGGACCAGTGGTTGCTAGGCAGTTTCTGGATCCCAGGTTCCAGAACAGCTTCTATCCCAGTTCTATCTGCCTGTTAAATCAAGCAACCTAAACTGTTTCCATCAGACTTTTAGAACATGACTGAACATTTTTTTTCCTTTTATGATCTTTTCCCACTTTGCATGTTTTATTGATGTCCTTATGATATATTTTACTGTTTGTGTGTACGTACCACAGGGGGTTGGTGAGACCGTAGTTTGGGAGGACAGGCTTGTAATGGCTGGAGCGGATTGAGTGGAATGGTATCAAATACATCAAATACATGGTTTCCATGGTTTCCATGCGTTTGATGCCATTTAATTGTCTCCGTTCCAGCCATTATTATGAGCCGTCCTCCCCTCAGCAGCCTCCACTGGTATGTACTGTCCTATATGAGCTCCAACAAGGAATTACAATGGATGGATTACTTTTAATACCTGCAAATGGCAAATAAACTACTTGAACTCCTTATGAATGTCTGCAGCCGACTAGGCTGTTGCCGTCTGACAAGATGCCATCTGACATTACAGGAATATTCTGCAAATGTTGATGAATCCACCCAAAGCAACATGCAGTCTTTCCACTAGACTCCCATGAAGTTATAGTGGGACGTTATGAGTTGACGTTAAGGTAACATACTCAGAACATACTGCTCTTGTTTTATACTGTTTTAGATGTATCCTCTGTTTAACCATTTAAACTCTTACAATAACACCGTTAAAATGCCAATGTGATAATTTGTTGCATATATTTTATGTTGAAAAACGAATTGTATAATTGTATATGGACATATGCTCCATAACTGTACAATTGTACATGGATATATTGTACTTTTCATAATAAAACATACTTTAAACAAGAACAAGCAAGTTAAACAATTTCACTATCGATTTTACATTGTCCTCTCCCAGTCACAGGCTGACTTTTGTCATGAATTTTGCCCTGGAGGCAGAACTGCGCAGTTTCCTCTAGATATGCCAGCTGCAAAGTCAAAATTGGCTATATCGTAAACATTTGTGGAAAATAATTGTGTTTTATGGTCTTAATTTAAGGTAAGGATTAGCAGTGAGGTTAAGGTTAGCATTAAAATCAGATATTATTACTTTATGCCTGTGCCAGCTAGTGACCACTTTGCAGAACTGCCTCCAGGGCAAGATTCATGACAATAAATGGCAACCTGCCTCCCAGTCATCCCCTCCCTATCTCTACAAGGCTGCAGAACAAATCAAATCAAATCAAATCAAATCAAATTTTATTGGTCACATGCGCCGAATACGACAGGTGCAGACATCACAGTGAAATGCTTACTTACAGCCCTTAACCAACAGTGCATTTATTTTTTACAAAAAAGTAAAAATAAAACAACAACAAAAAAAGTGTTGAGAAAAAAAGAGCAGAAGTAAAATAAAATAACAGTAGGGAGGCTATATATACAGGGGGGTACCGTTGCAGAGTCAATGTGCGGGGGCACCGGCTAGTTGAGGTAATATGTACATGTGGGTAGAGTTAAAGCGACTATGCATAAATAATTAACAGAGTAGCAGCAGCGTAAAAAGGATGGGGTGGGGGGGCAGTGCAAATAGTCCGGGTAGCCATGATTAGCTGTTCAGGAGTGGGGGTAGAAGCTGGTGAGAAGTCTTTTGGGACCTAGACTTGGCACTCCGGTACCGCTTGCCGTGCGGTAGCAGAGAGAACAGTCTATGACTAGGGTGGCTGGAGTCTTTTACAATTTTGAGGGCCTTCCTCTGACACCGCCTGGTATAGAGGTCCTGGATGGCAGGAAGCTTCTGGTTGCTACCCTCTGTAGTGCCTTGCGGTCGGAGGCCAAGCAGTTGCCATACCAGGTGGTGATGCAACCAGTCAGGATGCTCTCGATGGTGCAGCTGTAGAATTTTTGTAGAACATGCAAGCTAGTGATGCGGGGGTTGTCTCATAACCCACAGTCCCCAGGCGGGTGGGTGGAAGGCAGTTTCAATACAGAGAAAACAATAGACTACACAAGAAAATCCATCAATGTATCATTATTGTGCAATTTACACTAAGTGGACAAAACATTAAGGACACCTGCTCTTTCCATGACAGACTGAGCAGGTGAATCCAGGTGAAAGCTATGATCCCTTATTGATGTCACTTGTAGATGAAGGGGACGGGACAGGTTAAAGAAGGATGTTTAAGCCTGGAGACAATTGAGACATGGATTGTGTGTGTGTGCCATTCAGAGGGTGAATGGGCAAGACAAAATATTTAAGTGCCTTTGAACGGGGTATGGTAGTAGGTGCCAGGATCACCGGTTTGTGTCAAGAACTGCAACATTGCTGGGTTTTTCACGCTCATGGTACACCACACAAAGGACATCCAGCCAACTTGACACAACTGTGGGAAGAATTGGCGTCAACCTGGGCCAGCATCCCTGTGGAACGCTTTCAACTCCATGCCCCGATGAATTGAGGCTCTTCTGAGGACAAAAGTGGGGAGGTAAGTCAATATTAGGAAGGTGTTTGATATAACGTCTTTTGATACAGCATTTTATTAATGTCTTTAAAGTCATCAGCTGTAGGTGAGAGAGAGGAGAAGGACACGCCATGTGTTGTGTCGGTCACGGATTGGGGCCCAGAAGGTCGACGTGCCAAGATAGATTAGGGGCCACTGTTGCTAATCTTAGAAAGAGTACGTGATGGAATGGCCTGGCTCTGGGTGCCACACGATACTATGTACGGGGATCCTATTGTAGGAGATGAGTGACACTCAATAATGGTTGGCAACTGTTGGATGGAAGTAGCTCGGAGAGCATTATATACACTGAGAGGTTTTCTATGGAAGTCATTCAGATGACAAGAGGCTAAGCCCGTACCGCTTGTCATTGAATCCAGTACTGCTTCTACACCTGCATCACTAGCTGTTTGGGGTTTTAGGCTGGGTTTCTGTACAGCACTTCGAGATATCAGCTGATGTATGAAGGGCTATATAAAATAAAATTGATTGATTGATTGACTGTAACCATTAAATAACAATGAATCAACTCTCCATCTAAGTGGTCGACTACTCTCTTACATCCTGAAGTACGAGATACCAGAGAAACTCGTCATAACAGATTGGAGTCTAAACGAACAGGATGCAGTTTACAGCCGAACTAACAGGTAAGCAGAATTTCATTTTTTTAATAGGTTACATTCTGCTTATCTGTGGTAAAGCTGAGCTGTAACGAACGTTTAAAATTCATTATTTTGTTGAGGGGAACAGATGAGTGGTATTCAAGTACGTAAACAGATGTAAGGAGAAGTAGCAAATAAGCCAATAACATGGTGCTGTGATTCAACAACAAATGGGGCGGCAGGTAGCTTAGTGGTTAAGAGCGTTGTGCCAGTAACCGAAAGGTCGCTGGTTCTAATCCCCGAGCCGACTAGGTGAAAAATCTGTCGATGTGCCCTTGAGCAAGGCACTAAACCCTAATTGCTCCTGTAAGTCGCTCTGGATAAGAGCGTCTGCTAAATGACATAAAATAAAATAAAATAAATAAATAAATGCTCAGAGCGATCATGTTGAATCATGGCACCAACATTTTAATAAAGATCAAGTTGGGGATTTGATTCAAGTATTTGATTACTAATATTGCATGAACTAATAACAGTAATGGATAGCCAATTTAGTAGACCAATATCTGGAAAAACTGTCTCCATTAAGAGTAAATCAGAGCTTCATTTTACCCCGAAGAGGGAGAAAGGAAACAACGAAATTTTTACAGACAAATCCGCATTTAGAACAAGTATCTTTTAAAAGTAGTGAAAATCAGACAATGTGCAATTGGATGTTAAGTAAATGAGGATTTTTCTATGTGGAACTATATCTTAGTGATTTATCAGCATGGACAGATAATGACTATCCTCAAGCTGGTGGTTTTAAAAGGGTTAAATTACAAGTAGAGCGAAAGTATATAATTGATAATACAGCCATAAGGTACCCGAAATGGGATTTTAAATGACATGAAAGAGGTGTATAAATCATGGGATTTAATGAGTGCACAATGGACTGTAAATGTCATTAGGAAGGAGGAAAAGTCAGTTAAGAAATGAGGTCATTTGGCAATGGAGCAACATAATCTCCCTTATGAAAAGAGTCAGTCCACAGGGGCTATAAAAGGATCTGAAAGTATGAAAGGAATTTATCCACAGTTAGCGAACTCTATTCAGCCTCCAGCTTCTAGTACAGGGGAAGACGTAGAAGAGGATAGTGACAATATGATTGGTTATATCCACAGTTAGCGAACTCTATTCAGCCTCCAGCTTCTAGTACAGGGGAAGACGTAGAAGAGGATAGTGACAATATGATTGGTTATATCCACAGTTAGCGAACTCTATTCAGCCTCCAGCTTCTAGTACAGGGGAAGACGTAGAAGAGGATAGTGACAATATGATTGGTTATATCCACAGTTAGCGAACTCTATTCAGCCTCCAGCTTCTAGTACAGGGGAAGACGTAGAAGAGGATAGTGACAATATGATTGGTTATATCCACAGTTAGCGAACTCTATTCAGCCTCCAGCTTCTAGTACAGGGGAAGACGTAGAAGAGGATAGTGACAATATGATTGGTTATATCCACAGTTAGCGAACTCTATTCAGCCTCCAGCTTCTAGTACAGGGGAAGACGTAGAAGAGGATAGTGACAATATGATTGGTTATATCCACAGTTAGCGAACTCTATTCAGCCTCCAGCTTCTAGTACAGGGGAAGACGTAGAAGAGGATAGTGACAATATGATTGGTTATATCCACAGTTAGCGAACTCTATTCAGCCTCCAGCTTCTAGTACAGGGGAAGACGTAGAAGAGGATAGTGACAATATGATTGGTTATATCCACAGTTAGCGAACTCTATTCAGCCTCCAGCTTCTAGTACAGGGGAAGACGTAGAAGAGGATAGTGACAATATGATTGGTTATATCCACAGTTAGCGAACTCTATTCAGCCTCCAGCTTCTAGTACAGGGGAAGACGTAGAAGAGGATAGTGACAATATGATTGGTTATATCCACAGTTAGCGAACTCTATTCAGCCTCCAGCTTCTAGTACAGGGGAAGACGTAGAAGAGGATAGTGACAATATGATTGGTTATATCCACAGTTAGCGAACTCTATTCAGCCTCCAGCTTCTAGTACAGGGGAAGACGTAGAAGAGGATAGTGACAATATGATTGGTTATATCCACAGTTAGCGAACTCTATTCAGCCTCCAGCTTCTAGTACAGGAGAAGACGTAGAAGAGGATAGTGACAATATGATTGGTTATATCCACAGTTAGCGAACTCTATTCAGCCTCCAGCTTCTAGTACAGGGGAAGACGTAGAAGAGGATAGTGACAATATGATTGGTTATATCCACAGTTAGCGAACTCTATTCAGCCTCCAGCTTCTAGTACAGGGGAAGACGTAGAAGAGGATAGTGACAATATGATTGGTTATATCCACAGTTAGCGAACTCTATTCAGCCTTCAGCTTCTAGTACAGGGGAAGACGTAGAAGAGGATAGTGACAATATGATTGGTTATATCCACAGTTAGCGAACTCTATTCAGCCTCCAGCTTCTAGTACAGGGGAAGACGTAGAAGAGGATAGTGACATATATGATTGGTTATTTATACAATCTTATGGGGGTTAGGAAAAAAGATATATACAAAAATCCTAACATCAGGTGAAAATATATGTTTCCTAAAGCTAAAACAGATAACTTTGAGACCAAACGGTGGTGCGTGGAATGCAGGGCCATTGTGGTTCCAAAGGTTTGGTAGAGCTTTAGACACGGCAGGAAGAAGGTTTAGAGGTCAGACAGGACGAAAATGAACATAAAATGATATTTACAATAATCAAACAAAACCAAAATGTCAATTTAAACAATTAATTAGCAAATACAATTATGGAATTTTTGGTTGAAGCAGGGGAAGGATAATAATGGAGGAAGAGGAACGTCCAATGGTAATTCCAGAGGAGGAAGAAGGAGCTTTAACAGAGACAGGGATACTTGCAATTATTGTAAACACTGGGGACATTGGGTTGGAGACTGTAACGTTAGAATACAGGATGAGGAGAGACGAAGATATGGAAATAGAGAAAGGGGAAATTGGACTCCTGCCCAACCGCACCCTAATTCCTAGAATACACCTAGAGAGGAGAAGGCCGGGTAATCTATTATGGGGACAATGACATACAACACCGATAAGCAGGGAGGAGGTTAAACACATGATCAATGCCCCCACAACACCGATAAACAGGGAGGAGGTTAAACACATGATCAATGCACCACAACACCGATAAGCAGGGAGGAGGTTAAACACATGATCAATGCACCACAACACCGATAAGCAGGGAGGAGGTTAAACACATGATCAATGCACCACAACACAGATAAGCAGGGAGGAGGTTAAACACATGATCAAAGCACCACAACACCGATAAGCAGGGAGGAGGTTAAACACATGATCAATGCACCACAACACCGATAAGCAGGGAGGAGGTTAAACACATGATCAATGCACCACAATTGCATATTTCGGTTAGCCCATTAGAAATACCACAGTTAAGTTTATGTGTATCTGGTTAAAATAATTCCATTTCTAATAGATACAGGGGCAACTATATCATGTTTAAGGCAACAAGATTGAAGGTGTCCTTTAAGTAATCAGAAAGTCCAGTCTATTGGACTTTGTAAGGAGTTTATTATTTTTTTATTGGAATTAGTGGAACTATGCAAATTGATCCTATATCTCTCCCATTACAAATTGATTTGGAGGACATTATTTTTCAACATCCATGTATAGAAAGCGCTGCAACTCCTATGGCGTTAATGGGAAGAGACCTTTTAAGTCAACTCAATGCGACCATTTTTTGTTCATCAGATGACATCGAGGTATATGGAACAACATGGGCTATTTTATGAACAAAGAGCAGGAAGTCATTTTAATCTGAAAGGGTGCATAATAAATTATATGAATGTGTTTATGATCATTTGATATAAGTTTGGATAATAAGCTTTGATATAACATTATATTGTGGAGTATGTTTGAAGAAGTTGATTTGTGTTGAGTGAGGATCGCTAAACAAAACACTAAGGGATTGTTTGATGTGAGTACCTAGGAGTTTCTAAAGTTCTATATGGAGTATGTGACGATGTGAAAATAGGATGAATTTTTATGTGTGTGTAATCGATTACTAAAGAGGTGATAAAGTGATCATTTGAATAATATGGATTTGGAAAACAACAAAGAAAAATAGCCAGGCCTTATTTTTATTTGGTAGCTCCCTTTTATTACCTAATACTGCCTAAAATTACTAACTGCTCCCCCTAGCCATGGGCAACATTCCAATGAGATAAGGAAACCCCCTTTCTCCTGGAAGAGAAATTATACATTTCATAAACATTCAATTACAATCAGTAATCCAAAGATAGTAAGTACACACTAAACATGATACAGATATCCCCAGTCCTATCTCATCAGATATCCCCAGTCCTATCTCATCAGATATCCCCAGTCCTATCTCATCAGATATCCCCAGTCCTCTCTCATCAATAATCCTTTGTATCAATGTAATTCCTCTCAACTACTCTATAACAAATATTATATAAAATCTCTCAAAAGATGAAAACCACTCAAAGTTCTTTGAGTTGATAATGATGATGTTTAATTGATTACCCTTCAGACCATATCCTCTTTAAATCTCACCCTGAATCTTGAACCCCTAAATCTGCTCCATGTGATCGCATATCAAATGATCCATTATTGTTTACTTGCTCAACAACATAGGAAATATCTGTTTCCCCTTACAGTGAGGGAAACAAGTATTTGATCCCCT
Source organism: Coregonus clupeaformis (assembly GCF_020615455.1). Classification (NCBI taxonomy): domain Eukaryota; kingdom Metazoa; phylum Chordata; class Actinopteri; order Salmoniformes; family Salmonidae; genus Coregonus; species Coregonus clupeaformis. The sequence continues at coordinate 118,594 of NW_025534433.1, forward strand.
GCTGATTTTGTATGTTTGCCCACTGACAAAGACATGATCAGTCTATAATTTTAATGGTAGGTTTATTTTAACAGTGAGAGACAGAATAACAACAAAAAATCCAGAAAAATGCATGTCAAAAATGTTATAACTTGATTTGCATTTTAATGAGGGAAATAAGTATTTGACACCTCTGCAAAACATGACTTAGTATTTGGTGGCAAAACCCTTGTTGGCAATCACAGAGGTCAGACGTTTCTTGTAGTTGGCCACCAGTTTTGCACACATCTCAGGAGGGATTTTGTCCCACGCCTCTTTGCAGATCTTCTCCAAGTCATTAAGGTTTCAAGGCTGACGTTTGGCAACTCGAACCTTCAGCTCCTTCCACAGATTTTCTATGGGATTAAGGTCTGCAGACTGGCTAGGCCACTCCTTTGTTGCCTTGGCCGTGTGTTTTGGGTCATTGTCATGCTGGAATACCCATCCACGACCCATTTTCAATGCCCTGCCTGAGGGAAGGAGGTTCTCACCCAAGATTTGACGGTACATGTCCCCGTCCATCGTCCCTTTGATGCGGTGAAGTTGTCCTGTCCCCTTAGCAGAAAAACACCCCCAAAGCATAATGTTTCCACCTCCATGTTTGACGGTGGGGATGGTGTTCTTGGTGTCATAGGCAGCATTCCTCCTCCTCCAAACACGGCGAGTTGAGTTGATGCCAAAGAGCTCGATTTTGGTCTCATCTGACCACAACACTTTCACCCAGTTCTCCACTGAATCATTCAGATGTTCATTGGCAAACTTCAGACGGGCCTGTATATGTGCTTTCTTGAGCAGGGGGATCTTGCGGACGCTGCAGGATTTCAGTCCTTCACAGCATAGTGTGTTACCAATTGTTTTCTTGGTGACTATGGTCCCGGCTGCCTTGAGATCATTGACAAGATCCTCCCATGTAGTTCTGGGCTGATTCCTCACCGTTCTCATGATCATTGCATCTCCACGAGGTGAGATCTTGCATGGAGCCCCAGGCCGAGGGAGATTGACAGTTATTTTGTGTTTCTTCCATTTGCGAATAATCGCACCAACTGTTGTCACCTTCTCACCAAGCTGCTTGGCGATGGTCTTGTAGCCCATTCCAGCCTTGTGTAGGTCTACAATATTGTCCCTGACATCCTTGGAGAGCTCTTTGGTCTTGGCCATGGCAGAGTTTGGAATCTGATTGATTGATTGCTTCTGTGGACAGGTGTATTTTATACAGGTAACAAGCTGAGATTAGGAGCACTCCCTTTAAGAGTGTGCTCCTAATCTCAGCTTGTGACCTGTATAAAAGACACCTGGGAGCCAGAAATCTTTCTGATTGAATCCAAAAAAAATAGACTAATTTCCCGGACACTCTCTAAAATAACCTTACAATCTCCATACCATTCCTTGATATTCCATCACCTATGCTGTTATATATCGTAAGTTCTTATCCAAACTTATATCAAATTATCATATCCATTTTTTCAACTTATTATGCACCCCTCAGATTCAAATTACTTTCTGCTCTTTGTTCCTAAGATAGCCCATGTTGTCCCATTCAATTACTTAACTTCGTTAGCTGACTTTTTCTCCTTATTACTTATATTTCCTTGCCATCGTGCGTTCATTAAATCGCATGCTTCATACGCCTCTTTCATATAATGTAAATCCCATCTGTAACAATTTCGTCATTCCCTGTTTCTCTGTTCGAGTTAAATGAAGCTCTGCTTTACTTTTAATGGTGACTGGATTTTTTCAGATACCGGCCTATTAAACTTGCCATTCATTACTGCTATTAATTCATGCAATATTAGTAATTAAATAATTAAATGAAATCCCCATTCTGTATTAAAATGTCGTTTGCCTGTTTATTTTTATTTTTTGTGCTATGATTCAAAATGTTACATTGCATTTGCTCCATCTCCTGGCCGTTTTGAGTAAGTCACTAGTTACTAATTTTCTGTTCTGTTTATGACGATTTACCACCTCAAAGGTCCGTAACCTATTACTTTTATAATGTACTTTTACATTAAGGGAATAACACCCACTCTCTTTATGATGTATCGTACATCAAGGGTGCCTTGCGCCCACTCTCTTTATGATGTATCGTACATCAAGGATGTCCTTCGCCCTCTCTCTTTATAATGTATCTTACATAAATGGTGCCTTGCACCCACTCTCTTTATGACATATCGTACATAAAGGGTGCATTGCGCCCACTCTCTTTATAATGTTTTATCATTAAGGGTGCCTTGCGCCAACTCTCTTTATAATGTTTTATCATTAAGGGTGCCTTGCGCCCACTCTCTTTATAATGTTTTATCATTAAGGGTGCCTTGCACCCACTCTCTTTATAATGTTTTATCATTAAGGGTGCCTTGCGCCCACTCTCTTTATAATGTTTTATCATTAAGGGTGCCTTGCGCCCACTCTCTTTATAATGTTTTATCATTAAGGGTGCCCTGCGCCCTCTCTCTTTATGATGTATCGTACATCAAGGGTGCCTTGCGCCCATTCTCTTTATGATCAAATAAAATCAAATCAAATCAAATTGTATTGGTCACATGCGCCGAATACAACAGGTGCAGACATTACAGTGAAATGCTTACTTACAGCCCTTAACCAACAGTGCATTTATTCTTAACAAAAAAAGTAAAAATAAAACAACAACAAAAAAAGTGTTGAGAAAAAAAAGAGCAGAGGTAAAATAAAGTGACAGTAGGGAGGCTATATATACAGGGGGGTACCGTTGCAGAGTCAATGTGCGGGGGCACCTGCTAGTTGAGGTAGTTGAGGTAATATGTACATGTGGGTAGAGTTAAAGTGACTATGCATAAATAATTAACAGAGTAGCAGCAGCGTAAAAAGGATGGGGTGGGGGGGCAGTACAAATAGTCCGGGTAGCCATGATTAGCTGTTCAGGAGTCTTATGGCTTGGGGGTAGAAGCTGTTGAGAAGTCTTTTGGACCTAGACTTGGCATTCCGGTACCGCTTGCCGTGCGGTAGCAGAGAGAACAGTCTATGACTAGGGTGGCTGGAGTCTTTGACAATTTTGAGGGCCTTCCTCTGACACCGCCTGGTATAGAGGTCCTGGATGGCAGGAAGCTTGGCCCCAGTGATGTACTGGGCCGTACGCACTACCCTCTGTAGTGCCTTGCGGTCGGAGGCCAAGCAGTTGCCATACCAGGCGGTGATGCAACCAGTCAGGATGCTCTCGATGGTGCAGCTGTAGAATTTTTTGAGGATCTGAGGACCCATGCCAAATCTTTTCAGTCTCCTGAGGGGGAATAGGCTTTGTCGTGCCCTCTTCACGACTGTCTTGGTGTGTTTGGACCATGATAGTTCGTTGGTGATGTGGACACCAAGGAACTTGAAGCTCTCAACCTGTTCCACTACAGCCCCGTCGATGAGAATGGGGGCGTGCTCAGTCCTCTTTTTTTCCTGTAGTCCACAATCATCTCCTTTGTCTTGGTCACGTTGAGGGAGAGGTTGTTGTCCTGGCACCACACGGCCAGGTCTCTGACCTCCTCCCTATAGGCTGTCTCATCGTTGTCGGTGATCAGGCCTACCACTGTTGTGTCGTCGGCAAACTTAATGATGGTGTTGGAGTCGTGCCTGGCCATGCAGTCATAGGTGAACAGAGAGTACAGGAGGGGGACTGAGCACACACCCCCTGAGGGGCCCCCGTGTTGAGGATCAGTGTGGCAGATGTGTTGTTACCTACCCTTACCACCTGGGGGCGGCCCGTCAGGAAGTCCAGGATCCAGTTGCAGAGGGAGGTGTTTAGTCCCAGGATCCTTAGCTTAGTGATGAGCTTAGAGGGCACTATGGTGTTGAATGCTGAGCTGTAGTCAATGAATAGCATTCTCACGTAGGTGTTCCTCTTGTCCAGGTGGGAAAGGGCAGTGTGGAGTGCAATAGATATTGCAATATCTATGGATCTGTTGGGGCGGTATGCAAATTGGAGTGGGTCTAGGGTTTCTGGGATAATGCTGTTGATGTGAGCCATGACCAGCCTTTCAAAGCACTTCATGGCTACAGACGTCAGTGCTACGGGTCGGTAGTCATTTAGGCAGGTTATCTTAGAGTCCTTGGGCACGGGGACTATGGTGGTCTGCTTGAAACATGTTGGTATTACAGACTCAGTCAGGGACATGTTGAAAATGTCAGTGAAGACACTTGCCAGTTGGTCAGCACATTCTCAGAGTACACGTCCTGGTAATCCGTCTGGCCCTGCGGCCTTGTGAATGTTGACCTGCATAAAAGTCTTACTCACATCGGCTACGGAGAGCGTGATCACATAGTCATCCGGAACAGCTGGTGCTCTCATGCATGCTTCAGTGTTGCTTGCCTCGAAGCGAGCATGGAAGTGGTTTAGCTCGTCTGGTAGGCTTGTGTCACTGGGCAGCTCGCGGCTGTGCTTCCCTTTGTAGTCTGTAATAGTTTTCAAGCCCTGCCACATCCGACGAGCGTCAGAGCCAGTGTAGTACGATTCAATCTTAGTCCTGTATTGACTCTTTGCCTGTTTGATGGTTCGTCGGAGGTCATAGCGGGATTTCTTATAAGCGTCCGGGTTAGAGTCCCGTTCCTTGAAAGCGGCAGCTCTACCCTTTAGCTCAGTGCAGATGTTTCCTGTAATCCATGGCTTCTGGTTGGGGTATGTACGTACGGTCACTGTGGGGACAACATCATCGATGCACTTATTGATGAAGCCAGTGACTGATGTGGTGTACTCCTCAATGCAGTCTGAAGAATCCCGGAACATGTTCCAGTCTGTGCTAGTAAAACAGTCCAGTAGCTTAGCATCTGCGTCATCTGACCACTTTTTTATTAACCGAGTCACTGGTGCTTCCTGCTTTAGTTTTTGCTTATAAGCAGGAATCAGGAGGATAGAGTTATGGTCAGATTTGCCAAATGGAGGGCGAGGGAGAGCTTTGTATGCATCTCTGTGTGTGGAGTAAAGGTGGTCTAGAGTTTTTTTTCCTCTGGTTGCACATTTAACATGCTGGTAGAAATTAGGTAGAACGGATTTAAGTTTCCCTGCATTAAAGTCCCCGGCCACTAGGAGCGCTGCATCTGGATGAGCATTTTCCTGTTGATTTATGGCCTTGTACAACTCATTCAGTGCAATCTTAATGCCAGCATTGGTTTGTGGTGGTAAATAGACAGCTATGAAAAATATAGATGAAAACTCTCTTGGTAAATAGTGTGGTCAACAGCTTATCATAAGATACTCTACCTCAGGCGAGCAAAACCTTGAGACTTCCTTAGTATTTGATTTTGTGCACCAGTTGTTGTTTACAAATATACACAGACCGCCACCCCTTGTCTTACCGGAGTCAGCCGTTCTATCCTGCCGATGTAGCGTATAGCCCGCTAGCTGTATGATATCAATGTCGTCGTTCAGCCACGACTCGGTGAAACATAAGATATTACAGTTTTTAATGTCCCGTTGGTAGGATAACCGTAATCTTAAGTCATCCAATTTATTTTCAAATGATTGAACGTTGGCTAATAGGATTGATGGAAGAGGCAGTTTACTCGCTCGCCGTCGGATCCTTACAAGGCACCCCGATCTACGTCCACGATATCTCTGTCTCTTCCTCAGGCGAATGACGGGGATTTGGGCCTTGTCGGGTGTCTGTATGATATCCTTCGCGGCCGCCTCGTTGAAGAAAAAATCTTCGTCCAATACGAAGTGAGTAATCGCTGTCCTGATATCCAGAAGCTCTTTTTGGTTATAAGAGACGATGGCAGAAACATTATGTACAAAATAAATTACAAATAACGTGGAAAAACACACATAATAGTACAATTGGTTAGAGGGCTGTAAAACGGCAGCCATCTTCTCCGGCGCTGTTCAGTACAATCGTACATCAAGGATGCCCTGCGCCCTCTCTCTTTATGATGTATCTTACATCAAGGATGCCCTGCGCCCTCTCTCTTTATGATGTATCTTATATCAAGGTTGCCCTGCGCCCACTCTCTTTATGATGTATCGTACATCAAGGATGCCCTGCGCCCTCTCTCTTTATGACGTATCGTACATAGAGAATGCCCTGCGCCCACTCTCTTCATGATGTATCGTACATAAAGGGTGCCTTGCGCCCACTCTCTTTATAATGTTTTATCATTAAGGGTGCCTTGCGCCCACTCTCTTTATGATGTTTTATCATTAAGGGTGCCCTGCGCCCACTCTCTTTATGATGTTTTATCATTAAGGGTGCCTTGCGCCCACTCTCCTTATAATGTTTTATCGTTAAGGGTGCCCTGCGCCCACTCTCTTCATAATGTTTTATCATTAAGGGTGCCCTGCGCCCTCTCTCTTTATGATGTATCGTACATAAAGGGTGCCTTGTGCCCACTCTCTTTATAATGTTTTATCATTACAGGTGCCTTGCGCCCACTCTCTTCATGATGTTTTATCATAAAGGGTGCCTTGCGCCCACTCTCTTTATGATGTTTTATCATAAAGGGTGCCCTGCGCCCACTCGTTTGTCCTCTGTTGCCTTTACTCAGTACTTTGAACACACCCTATTTTGAATAATAGCACCATGTCATTTTCAAATTTGATATTCCTCCTTACATCTCACTAAATAACTCATTACCACTCATCGTTCCCCTTTAAAAATATTGCTTAAATGTTCGTTACAGCTCAGCTTTACCACAGATAAGCAGAATTTGAAAAATTAAAGTCTGCTTACCTGTTAGTTCGGCTGTGAACTGCATCCTGTTTGTTTAGACTCCAATCTGTTATGATGAGTTTCTAGGGTATCACGTAATTCATGATGCAAGGATATTTAACGCTTAACTGGGGAGTTCATATCATTATTTAATATGGTACCATGGTTCGATATGACAACAGACATAGCCCTGCCTCTTACCATTCCGAACTCACTTAGAATGAAATACTCTCACTTGTATACCCTCTGCTACACGTTTCTTCACGAACATCTGGTACCCATCAGTTCCCTTCTATGATATTATTACTCTTTACCCCAAGTCAGTATATCCTGTCCATCAATCATTCTAAGATCAACATCAGTAATCTCCTTTGACATAATGGAATGCAGACTCTGTGGCACCAAACCACTCATCTAATAACTTTAACGTGGTCCACACAATACTATGACATGACATCATAACATACACACACAAACACACACACACACTAGACACACACACTAGACACACACAAACACACACACACACACTGGACACACACACTAGACACACACAAACACACACACACACTGGACACACACACTAGACACACACTAGACACACACACTAGACACACACAAACACACACACACACTGGACACACACTAGACACACACAAACACACACACACACTGGACACACACACTAGACACACACAAACACACACACACACTGGACACACACACTAGACACACACAAACACACACACACACTGGACACACACACTAGACACACACAAACACACACACACACTGGACACACACACTAGACACACACAAACACACACACACACTAGACACACACAAACACACACACACACTGGACACACACACTAGACACACACAAACACACACACACACTGGACACACACACTAGACACACACAAACACACACACACACTAGACACACACAAACACACACACACACTGGACACACACACTAGACACACACAAACACACACACACACTGGACACACACACTAGACACACACAAACACACACACACACTAGACACACACAAACACACACACACACTGGACACACACACTAGACACACACAAACACACACACACACTGGACACACACACTAGACACACACAAACACACACACACACACTGGACACACACAAACACACACACACACTAGACACACACAAACACACACACACACTGGACACACACACTAGACACACACAAACACACACACACACTGGACACACACACTAGACACACACAAACACACACACACACTGGACACACACACTAGACACACACACTAGACACACACACACTGGACACACACACTAGACACACACATTAGACACACACAAACACACACACACACTGGACACACACAAACACACACACACACTGGACACACACACACTGGACACACACACTGGACACACACACACACAATGGACACACACACACACACACTAGACACACACACACACACTGAACACACACACCCACACACTGGACACACACACTTGACACACACGCACACACTGGACACACACACACACTGGACACACACACACTGGACACACACACACACACACTGGACACACACACATTGGGGACACACACACACTGGACACATACACACTTTGGACACACACAAACACACACACACACCCACACACTGGACACACACACTTGACACACACACACCCACACACACTGGACACACACACACACTGGGGATAAACACACACACACTTGACACACACACACAGGACACACACACTGGTTACACACACACACACACTGGACACACACAAAGTTATATGCTGACTGTTAGTGTGTGTGTGTGTGTGTGTGTGTGTGTTTGTGTGTGTGAGTTCACGTGTATCCCTCAATGACTGTCTGTTCTTCTGCTTACCGCTACAGTGTGGAACATGGTGGAGAGAACACAATGAAACCTGGACTTAGAAAATGTGAGTGTTGACTGCTGTGAAGAATATGACTAAGAATAAATCTTAATTCAAGTGAAGTCAAAGTCAAAGACCACCATCATTACTTACTTGGTCATATTAAATATCAGCTGTAGTTCTACAGAAGCACAAATCAGTGTGTGTGTGTGTTTGTTCAGGATTTGTGTGTGTGTGTAGTTAATGGGAATAAGTGTGTTTTATATTACCATACAGTATAACATATGATCATTCAACGTCAAAGTCTCAAGTTACTTTAACTTCTCCTTTTGATAACTAGAAACATCTACATTAAATGAATTAGTGAAAAGTGAGTTAACATTCTAATGTGAATGATGATGATTTCTAATATTGTGTCTGGTTTCATCCATCAGATGTCTGTGATCTCACACTGGACCCAAACACAGTAAACAGATTCCTCTCTCTGTCTGAGGAGAACAGAAAGGTGACATGGAGGAGAGAGGAGCAGCCGTATCCTGATCACCCAGAGAGATTTGAGGACTGGTACCAGGTGCTGTGTAGAGAGGGTCTGACTGGGCGCTGTTACTGGGAGGTAGAGTGGAGTGGGAGCAGGGCTGATATAGGAGTGGCATATAAAGGAATCAGCAGGAGAGGAGGGGGTAAGGACAGTGGGATTGGATGGAATGACAAGTCCTGGAGTCTGATCTGCTCTGGCAACAGTTACTCTGCCTGTCACAATAATAAGTCCACTACCATAGACGTCCCCTCCTCCAGCTCCCACAGAGTAGGAGTGTATCTGGACTGGCCAGCCGGCACTCTGTCCTTCTACAGAGTCTCCTCTGACACACTGACCCACCTGAACACATTCCACTCCACATTCACTGAGCCCCTCTATCCAGGGTTTTGGGTTCATGTTGACTCCTCAGTGTCCCTGTAAATAATAACCATGGTAACACTGACACACACACACACACACTGGACACACACACTGGACACACACACACTGGACACACACACACTGGACACATTCTACACCACATTCACTGAGTCCCTCTATCCAGGGTTTAGTATTGATGTTGTTGACTCCTCTGTGTCCCTGTAAATAATAACCATGGTAACACTGACACACACACACACACTAACACACACTAACACACACACACACACACTGGACACACACAAACACACTGGACACACACACACACACACACACACACACACACACACACACACACTGGACACACACACACACACACTGGACACACACACTGGACACACACACACACTGGACACACACACACACACACACACACACACACATACAAACTAGACACACAAACACACACATACACACACTGGACAAAAACACAAACACTGGACACATTCACACTGTACACACACACACACACTGAACACAAACACTGGACACACACACACACTGGACACACACACACACACACTGGACACACACACACACTGGACACACACACACACTGGAAACACACACACACTGGACACACACACACACACACATACTGGACACACACACACTGGACACACTCACACTGGACACACACACACACTGGACACACACACACACACACACACACACACACACACCAGACACACAAACAAACACATACACACACTAGACACACACACAAACACATACACACACTAGACACACACACACACACACACACTGTACACACACACACACACACACACTGGACACACACACTGGACACACACACACACTGGACACACACACACACTGGACACACAAACACACACACTGGACACACACAAACACACACACACACTGGACACAAACACTGGACACACACACACAAACACACACACACTCACACTGGATACACACACACACAAACACATACACACACTACACACACACACACACACACACACTGAACACACACACTGGACACACTCACACTGGACATACACATACACACACACACACTGGACACACACACACTGTACACACACACACACACACACACTGAACACACACACTGGACACACACACACTGGACACAAACACACACACTAGACACACACACACACTGGACAAACACTGGACACACACACACACACGGGACACACGTACACACTGGACACACACACACACACACACACACACACTGGACACACACACACTGGACACACTCACCGACCGGACACACACACACACACACACATACACTGGACACACACACAAACACACACACACACGCACACACACACACACACACACACTGGACAAACACACACACTGGACACACACTCACACTGGACACACACACTGGACACACACACACACTGGACACATACACTGGACACACACACACACTGGACACACACACACACTGGACACACAAACACACACACACACCGGACACACACACACATTAGACTCACACACACACACACACACACAGAACACACACACACACACACACACACTGAACACACACACTGGACACACACACACACACTGGACATACACAAACACACACACACACACACTGGACAAACACACACACTGGACACACATTTTGATGAAAGGAAATCCCATATAGCCTACTGGACAGGACTTTGCTATGGCATCTTCTGTTTGGGTGTCTCAGGTCAGGTCTGAGCCATGATCAGAATGTGTCTCTGTGTCTATTTCCAACCCTGCCATTTCTACCTGTCCTGATCTAGTGTTTCACCCCTGACCTCCTCACACCGTCTCACTGTCCATGTCTGCATTTAGCTCCCACCTCTACTTCACTGTGTTATAATGGACCTTATGCTTGTAATGTCACCTCTGGAACCAGTTATCAAACATACTGACCTTTCTGACCCTATCCCATGGCCCTACTTTCTAGAAATGAACATTTAAATTCCTCTATGAGTTTTGTTTTGTGTCCATTTACTTATGTATTTGTTGTATATTGGGGTTGTGCCGCAGAGCATCATGGGGGTTTGTATGTGTTGAGATGATCACGTTCCAGATAAATGGTTGAACTGATTCCTGTCTCCTGTCTCATCATTATTGAATTGTTATACAGACGTGGTTATAAAACCCACGAGACATAACAAAAGATTGGTGATGAGTAAGTCTGAATCTACAGGAACTATTCTGTCTGGAAGAAGTGGGATTTTACAACTGTTTAAAACTGTTATTTTCTGTGGTCCAGTCTAGGCTAATGTTAGCACAGTGTATTGCTAGCAGAGGCAAGTGCATAGTCTAGCTAGCTAAGAAAGAGAGTTAACATCGTCATGGACGGCAGAAAAGGACAGGAGACGGACGTCGGAGCGGGAAAACAAAATGATTAAAAGGGAGGAACATACAGTGATTAAAGGAAATGACATTTATTCAACTGTGAAGATGAACTTTGGAATAAAAAATTGCTAAATGAGTGAATTTAGGAGGAAATGTCAGTGAGTGAAGTAAATGAAGATCATGTGACTGAGGAAAATATTGCTTTGGTTGAGGACAATATTAAAGTGAGTGACAATCAGGAGCTTATTGAGAAACGAACAATTATTGGAATTGTTGGAAACATTGGACAATTTGATGAAAGTATTGAGCAGTGGAGTTCATATACAGAACGGTTTGAATATTTTGTTATTGTAAATGACATGATGAGGACAACATTGTGCCGACATGTTTTAGTGTAATGGGGCCAAAGACATTTAATTTACTAGGCAGCCTGCTACAGCCAGACAGAACAGGTAATAAGACGAATGGGGATATTGTGGAGATACTTAAAGGACATTTTTCACCAGAACCACTAGTTAATGCTGAAAGGTTCAGGTTCCACAGGAGACATCAGGAAGAGGGAGAATCAGTAACAATGTTTGCTGCTGCATTAAAGAAACTACCAGAACACTGAGAGTTTAATGCTGTTCTAAATGACATCATTAGAGACAGACTAGTACTACCTTACTGATTTTATTATAATAATTGTATTTATCTGCAATAACTAGTTTCCATAATATACTGATATATATTTTAACAGTATTGTGTTTCTAGCTGTATAACCATTCCTGCTGCTATTTGTTCTGATATATATTTTAACAGTATTGTGTCTCTAGCTGTATAACCATTCCTGCTGCTATTTGTTCTGATATATATTTTAACAGTATTGTGTCTCTAGCTGTATAACCATTCCTGCTGATATTTGTTCTTGTCTGTGTTCCTTTCAAATCAATAAAAAGTTAATCACAGTTTCAACTGAAAATCAGAGACCGGGAAATCAAGTCACATGCTTCCACTGTGGCAAGGTGGGACATCAAGTATCAACATGTTGGTGGAAGGACATGGATTGTCCAGCCTGTGGTAAAAAGGGCCACATCGAACAAGTCTCCAGAAACAAAAAGTGAACAGAGAAATCACAAAAATGGGAAACAAGAAACAGACATTCCAACGAAAGACACATAGACATGTTCACACTGTTGAGTAAGAGAACACTGAGGTGAGTGATTCATCAGACCAGGAAGTCACACTGCAAATCCTGACCTTTTCCTGGCGGGCCGCACGGCTACTATGTCTCCCCCTTGCTAGAGGGACAGCCGGTGGGTATGGAGATTGACACAGGGGCAGCTGTATCTCTTGTGTCAGAAAAAAGACACTGAAACACCTTCCACTTCAACCAGCGCACCTCGTGTTAAAGACTTACACAGGTGAATCTGTCGCTGTGAGAGGCATCACTGATGTCACAGTTCAGGTAAACAGACAAACTGAAAAGCTGCCACTCTATGTTGTGAAAGGAGACTATGCATCACTACTGGGATGTTCATAGTTGGAGAAAATCACACTGGACTGGCCATCAGTGCATACAATGACACATGGAGACACAGACCTACCTGCCATCTTAAAGAAACATGGAGAAGTCTTTAATGGACAGCTGGGTAGTATGAACGACATTACAGGGAAGCTTAGCATTAAGCCAGACAGCAAACCAACGTTTCTGAAAGCAGGACCTATACATTATGGTATTAGACCAAAAGTCAAGGCTGACTTGGAGGCTTTAGTCAAGAACAAAGTACTGGAGCCGGTCAGCATGAGTGAATGCATGAGCAACACCCATCTACCAGTCCTTAACACTAGAACCGCCTGGCTTTTCAGCTAGTAGGTAACTCCAATCCTCGGGGTGTCACACTTTTCCCCCATCCCTAGCAAACACAGCTGATCAAACTAATCGCATTCTAAATTGAAGATTATGATTAGTTAATTATTGGAGTCAGGTGTGTTAGCTGGGGCTAGGGCAAAAATGTGACACCAATCAGGCCCCCGAGGACCAACAACCACCAATCAGGCCCCCGAGGACCAACGACCACCAATCAGGCCCCCGAGGACCAACGACCACCAATCAGGCCCCGGAGGACCAACAACCACCAATCAGGCCCCTGAGGACTGGAGTTTCCCATCCATGTGCTAGAGCAAGGTATCAAAATGGTTAATAAATAAACACTTGATAAATAGTAAAATAAATAGTGCATAAACTATTGTAAAGGATGAATTGCATAAATAAATATTTGTAGAAATATATTCATGACAAGATATACAAACAATAATGTGTTGATTGTATCAGACACTGTACCGAGCCTTTACACATGAACCAATCACGTCTTCTCTTTATGCTTCAGGTCCACAGTCAGCACACAGCTTCGGGGCTTTGTGTGAGCAAGCCCCACAAACAAATCGGTTGCCCTGCACACAGTTTTATGATACTTTTTCCGTCCGCTCTTACTTACTTGACATTGTGTCTCCTTTTTCCCCAGTGGGAGCTGTGGGGCTTGGGGAAGAGGGAGAGCAGGACCTGCTGTCTTGGCATTGTGTATTTTTCCCCAGTGGGAGCTGTGGGGCTTGGGGAAGAGGGAGAACAGGACCTGCTGTCTTGACATTGTGTCTTTTTCCCCAGTGGGAGCTGTGGTGCTTGGGGAAGAGGGAGAACAGGACCTGCTGACTTGACATTGTGTCTTTTATTTGGGCTCACGTGTCTCAAAACCACAGTCTCAGACAGTCGCTCACTCGGCTGGTCTGGTTTAATCTTTCCCTAGATATGGAAAGACACTGAGCAAGTTGGTTTCAACATCCGCTGCTAACCAAAACAGAAGTCACATGCATCATTATCAGTTTCTATCTGGTTTCTACTGGCCATTCAGCCATTGACGACAGAATAGCATATTTTAATTTGATTATGTTACTAGTTTTTACTTAGTAGCCAGAGCAATGCTCTGGTCATGTGCTAAATGAATGAACAGCAGGGATGTTGGTGAAAAAGTGACATTTGGAAATAGAGCTGCACCTCTTGAATGTTGAGAGTTATTTGATAAAGGTAAGTGTCATAGAAACTGCAGAATATGCTCTTTCAGATACAGCACTATATAGAAATCACAATGTTTTACCTGCATGTGACTCTGAAGGAGGATTTGATAAAGAGATGCTCCTTTCCCTGCATCTGTCAATTACAGACTATTGTCAATTTCATCTGGTCTATAGGCTAACTCTTATTATGTGTGAAATTAGTTTAGGTAGAGTCAATGATATGTTTTGCATTATTCTAAAGGCATACGTTTTGCAACACAATCTCACACTCAATTAGAGCAAATATGTACAAAAACTATTTTAGCAGATCTTGTATGTTTTTGTGTGGCTTAATTCGCCCCCCAAAAATGTATTTTCCTATGAATTAAGTCGTACAAAAATGTGTATTTTCACAAGAATTAAGCCACACAAAAATTCACAAATACGCACAAAATGGAGGGTATTTTATTGCTCCTCACATCACTGCGAATCTGATTGTTTTTGAAAGTTTATACTGTTTAAGTTTAAAATGTTTATACTTTTGATTACGTCATAGAGTAAAACTTTTTAACTTTATATTTTTTTTACGAAACTTCGAAAAACACCCTTTTCACATATGCTTTAATTAAATGTTTACCGCTGCATTTCACCTTTAAAGTGAGTTTTATAAATATAGTTTGCAGCAACACCTGCATACTGTCACATAACCAGAGGAGGCTGGTGGAGGAGCTATAGGAGGACAGGCTCATTGTAAAGACTGGAATGGTGTCAATGGAGCGGTATCAAACACTTCATTTATTTATTCAATTTCAGCCATAAAAATGAACCCCGTCCTCCTATAGCCCTTCCCACCAGCCTCCTCTGGGAAATGTCTCTGATAAAAGAGAAGTTGAGAATACCACATCTTGTTTCTTTTGTATCTACATGTATCTTCATTAAACCACAGGTTCTGTTCTTGAGACTGATGGGGAAGAGTGGGGTGGAAAGGCTTTTGCAACACTACTGTAGTTAGCACAACCTTGTGACTAATTTAACTTCCTGTTTGCTTTGCGATACTTGCGTGGAGGGAGGGGGGTTCAATGTTATCTTTCTGACTTCCCAATACCTTCCCCATGTCTCATATTCAATGTTATCTTTCAACCTTCCCAATACCTTCCCCATGTCTCATATTCACTGTTATCTTTCTGACTTCCCAATACCTTCCCCATGTCTCATATTCACTGTTATCTTTCTGACTTCCCAATACCTTCCCCATGTCTCATATTCACTGTTATCTTTCTGACTACCCAATACCTTCCCCATGTCTCATATTCACTGTTATCTTTCTGACTTCCCAATACCTTCCCCATGTCTCATATTCACTGTTATCTTTCTGACTACCCAATACCTTCCCCATGTCTCATATTCACTGTTATCTTTCTGACTTCCCAATACCTTCCCCATGTCTCATATTCACTGTTATCTTTCTGACTACCCAATACCTTCCCCATGTCTCATATTCACTGTTATCTTTCTACCTTCCCAATACCTTCCCCATGTCTCATATTCACTGTTATCTTTCTGACTACCCAATACCATCCCCCAGTTCAGAGATGGCTTGATGTGGTGTGCAGTATAGAGTGTATAGTCCTTTAGTCTCTATGGACCAGATGGTAGTGTACAGTTCAGAGATGGCTTGATGTGGTGAGCAGCATAGAGTGTATAGTCCTTTAGTCTCTATGGGCCAGATGGTAGTGTACAGTTCAGAGATGGCTTGATGTGGTGTGCAGCATAGAGTGTATAGTCCTTTAGTCTCTATGGACCAGATGGCAAGTTGGTGAGGGCTACAGCATTGGGAAATAAACTGTTCAGATGGGGGTCTATAACATCCAATCACATAGGTTTACAGCAGCTGACAGTTGCTACGTCATTGCTAATAATGCAAACTGCCTTGGTTTAGATAAAGACAAGCTCTGTACAGATGTAGGATCTTAATTTAATCAGCCTGTTGCAGGAGAACTAAAACATGTTGTGTATTTGAGGGTTAAAAAGGCTTCTGAAGTTTGTAATTTCCACTTTTCCACCTTTCCCTTTTGAAAAATGTCAATTCATTATAATCCACATATAATTCAAATGTCCTTTTGCTTCGGGATTATTTTCCTTCTGTAGCAAACTGGCTCAAATTAGGATCCTACATCTGTAGCAATATACCTGTCTTTAATTAGTTGTCACTGTGGTAACCACAACCAACATGCTGCATCTCTGTTTAGGGGTCAGTGGTCTAAAATGAGTCTCTCTGGGGAGAGAGAGGAGGGGGGCCCTGCCTCTAAAATGAGTCTCTCTGGGGAGAGAGAGGAGGGGGTCCCTGCCTCTAAAATGAGTCTCTCTGGGGAGAGAGAGGAGGGGGGCCCTGCCTCTAAAATGAGTCTCTCTGGGGAGAGAGAGGAGGGGGGCCCTGCCTCTAAAATGAGTCTCTCTGGGGAGAGAGAGGAGGGGGTCCCTGCCTCTAAAATGAGTCTCTCTGGGGAACATGACACCAAAGCGAAGAGGTGAGATTACAATTTGGTTTAAGAATTTTTACGTTTATTTCCAAAATGCTATATCCACAATTTTTTTCATCAGAAATGATTGCCTTGGGTACCTTCAATATTACTGTTCTCAAATGTTCTATTAATGGATTTGAGATGTGTATAAAAATAAATGTTTTTTTTGCAAAACGCTATATATCCATTGTTTAGTTGGAATGGAATGTTCGTATCCTGTATATTTGACTGTGATATGTGGTTGTCTCACCTAGATATCTTAAGATGAATGCAGTTACAGATGCCATATCTTAATTTGACCCAGTTTCTCACAACAGGAAAATAATCCTGCAGCAATAGGAAATGTAAATTATTATGTGCGTTATAATTATAATTATTTTTTTGTTGTGGTCGGTACATTTCTCATTAGGGCAAATCAAGTTTGACATTTTTAAGTGGAAATTACAAACTCTAGAAGCCTTTTTAAAGCTTAAATACACTACAATATGGCAACTGTATTGTAAGTCACTCTGGGCACGGTTTCCTGATAGCAATGGAATTTAGGCTTACCAGTGTTTTAAGATGCATCTTCCCTACAATGGCTGAAGATGTAACATGTATTTCCCACGCACCACGCAGAGAGAACGGTCGCCAAGTGCGTTGTTGGAGCATGTCGTTATTTAGAGGATCAAAAGAAAGGGAGCGCTGCTCTTGGATCAGTTATCTCCATTCAAATCTTTCCTTAACATTATAATTAGTTCCCAATGCTGATAACAGATCAGCTCCTAGAGAGATATTACCACCTACGGCTGCAAATATTGAGTTGGCTTATTCTAAATCACAGATTTGGCACATCATTGGGCACATGTTAGGCTACACATCATGAAATATATTGAGACAAATTACAGACCGAAGTCTACAAGTATCAAAATATAACTCAATTGATTGAACAAGAAATGTATTTCAATATGATTGAAATAGGCCTATAGTCTGCTGTTTATATTTTAATGCAGTCATCTCGGTTATCATTTGAAGCAAATTTGTATAAGTCCCTTGTTTGAATCAATTGCAAAGACATTGGCAACTTTGTATTTGTAGTCAACTTTGTTCTGAATTTATCGGCGGTCACAGAGAGACCGATAAACCATGTTATTCTATGTTTAGTGGAGATCTTCTGTGTATAAAGTGATGCGGGAGGGCAAACAAGCATCTAACGACGCACTTGGCTGTTCTACAAGTGGTCTGAGGCAGGTGTTAGAATATGAGCGTTTTCAAGTGCAACGTTAATAACGATGGTTTTGGGAAACAGCTCAGAGATTTAACAATGCGCCTACGAAGGTTCTAATGATGAACTTAGCCTTAAGATGCTTTTGGAAAACCGGACCCTGGATAAAAACAGCTGCTAAATGACTAAATTGTCAAATGTAAATGTTTTACATACAGATCTCATATTATTGTATTTCATTTTTATTTTACAATATTTAAATATTGATGTCACAAGTGTATCATTTGTACAGTTCTTTATTAAAAATGTAGTTATTTGTTACATTTGACTGTGTAAAATCTAGCAGTACTACTTATTTCTCTGAGAGTGAGGCAGATATATAGCATTTTGCAAAAAAAAACATTTGTCTCTCTGAAATGAAGCCATTAAGTGATTGATTTTAATCAAACACATGCCTGTTATTGAACAACACCATGCCATGATTAGATAGTGAAAAAACACAACCATTGATTTGATCATTTCTTTAAACAATAGAAGCTAATTTACGAACATTTCTGAAAATGGATATATAGCGTTTTGGAATGAAACTCTTCTCATGTTTCCCCATCTGAGCTCAGAGTAGATGAGAGATGTAATGTTTGTCTCTGTTGTGTTGAAGCCCAATCAAGCAGGAGAGACCAGCCTCCCCTGTACCCAGCTGTGTGTCCATGAAGAGTGACACGTCTATGGATATACCTATATTGTTTAGAGAGGGAGACTTTTCTACTGAACAAAGGTAAGAAGAACTCATGGGTCATGGTCAGTGAGTTAAACAACACTGTCTCTAGTCATTTCTCCTCTCCCATTTTCCCATTTATTTTCGTTGTTTTCATAATCCATAGGCTAATCCTTTTTTCCATTTTCATAGTCCTGAAACAATATTAAACAAACACTACATTCCCTCTGTGTGTGTGTGTGTGTGTGTGTGTGTGTGTGTGTGTGTGTGTGTGTGTGTGTGTGTGTGTGTGTGTGTGTACTCCCTGGATGAGGAGATGTAATCTCATGTTTTGTCCCCAGAAACCAACAGGAGAGATCAGAGTCAGAGATTCTCAGTGGTCATTCTTCCCAGAGTCATCAAACAGACCTGGCCTCCATATTCAGTGTATGTGGTTCTGTTATGTACATTTGTTTTTGTTTACCTCAAGTAAAGTTGATCTGTCAATCATTCATTCATGTGTTAATGAGAAAGCATTTCTTCTCTTGCTTAACTTATTGACTTGATTTATTTCAGTTGCTTGAAGAGAATATTATGACATTTGTGAAGAAGGAGCTGAAGAGGTTCAAGAGGATTCTTAGTCCAGAACTCCCAGAAGGCTTTGAGAGTCAGAAGCAGGATAAGGAAGTGGTGGATGCTGAAGATGAGAAGCAGGAGAGCAGTGCCAGAGAGGGGGCTCTGAAGATCACACTGCACGTCCTGAGGAAAATGAACCAGAAGGAGCTTGCTGACACACTGGAGAAAAGTAAGAGCTGTCTGCCTCATGTTGAATGCTGTTTTAGAACATTTAAAAGCTGTAGCTAAAGTACAGCTAAAGTAGCTGTGTAACTAAATGATATTGTAGCAGCCTTAACACAACACCTAGTGACCTCATCAAGTAGCAGCAGGGATGTGTTGTGTTGATTAATTTAGACAGAGAGAAGAGGAGAGACAGAGAGAGACAACATTAATAATACCATCAATAATTCCAATAATAATATAATCAGTCACACCAGTCTGTAATGCATTATGAAAACATTTACACATTTATACAGTCAGTTAAGTGAAAAAATGATTATAATTTAAAATTGTATAACAGTCCTAGAATACTGTAGCCATTAAAACAGACGTAATATTAATATCCTCTGTGTTATTTCTTCATTCAGATGAGCTTGCTGTGATTTGCCAACGTGAACTCAAATCTAATCTAAAGAAGAAGTTTCAATGTGTATTTGAGGGGATCGCTAAACAAGGAAACCAAACACTTCTCAATAAGATCTACACAGAGCTCTACATCACAGAGGGTGGAAAAGGAGAGGTCAATAATGAACATGAGCTGAGACAGATTGAGACAACAACCAGGAAACAAGCAAGACCAGAGACTGCAGTCAAATGTAACGACATCTTCAGACCCTTAACTGGACAAGACAAACTTATCAGAACTGTGCTTACAAAGGGAGTCGCTGGCATTGGAAAAACAGTCTCTGTGCAGAAGTTCATTCTGGACTGGGCTGAAGGAAAAGCAAACCTGGATGTCCAATTTGTATTTCCATTCCCTTTTCGGGAGCTGAATTTGATGAAAAATGAAAAATACACTTTGATTGAACTTCTCAATCACTTCTCAATGGAAACCAAAGAATCAAGAATCTCCAACTACGACAACTACAAAGTTCTGTTCATCTTTGATGGTCTGGATGAGTGCCGACTGCCCCTAGACTTCCAGAAGAACAAGATCTGCTGTGACGTCACAAAGTCAACCTCAGTGGATGTTCTGCTGACAAATCTCATCAAGGGAAATCTGCTTCCCTCTGCTCTCCTCTGGATAACTACCCGACCTGCAGCAGCCAATAAGATCCCTTCAGGGTGTGTTGACCAGGTGACAGAGGTACGAGGGTTCAATGACCCACAGAAGGAGGAGTACTTCAGGAAGAGATTCAGTGATGAGGACCTGGCCAGCAGAATCATCTCACACATAAAGACATCAAGGAGCCTCCACATCATGTGCCACATTCCAGTCTTCTGTTGGATTTCTGCAACAGTCCTTGAACACATGTTGAGTACAGACAAGACAGAAGAGATGCCCAAGACACTGACTGACATGTACACACACCTTGTGGTGTTTCATTGCAAACAGAAGAATGACAAGTATCTTGGGAAAGAAGAGACAGGTCCACACTGGAATGAAGAGAGCATTCTGTCACTGGGAAAACTGGCTTTTCAACAGCTTGTGAAGGGCAATCTGATTTTCTATGAAGAAGACCTGATAGAGGCTGGGATTGATGTCAATGAAGCCTCAGTGTACTCAGGATTGTGCACACAGATCTTTAAAGAGGAATGTGGGCTGTACCAGGACAAGGTGTACTGCTTCGTGCATCTGAGCATTCAGGAGTTTCTGGCTGCTGTATATGTGTTCCTCTCATTCATCAACAACAATGAGAATTTAATGGCTGAACCACAAGTTACTGAAGTTACTGTCTACAAGAGTGCTGTGGATAAAGCCTTACAAAGTGAGACAGGAAACCTGGACCTGTTCCTCCGCTTCCTTTTGGGCCTCTCACTGAAGTCCAATCAGAAGCACTTACGAGGTCTACTGGCAAAGACAAGAAGCAGCTCACAGAGCCATGAAGAAACAGTCAGTTATATCAAGGAGAAGATCAGGAAGAATCCCTCTCCAGAGAGGTGCATCAATCTGTTCCACTGTCTGAATGAACTGAATGACCATTCTCTAGTGGAGGAGATCCAAAGCTACCTGACCTCAGGAAGTCTCTCAGAAGAAGAACTGTCACCTGCACAGTGGTCAGCGCTGGTCTTTGTGTTGCTGACTTCAGAAAAGGAGCTGTATGTGTTTGACCCGAAGAAATACTCCAGATCAGAGGAAGGTCTTCTGAGGCTGCTGCCAGTGGTCAAAGCCTCCAGAGCTGCTCTGTGAGTACATAAAATGACATTTAAGTACTAATCATCAGGAAGAAATATTACGTTTAGAGAAAAATATGTATTATAATATGTATATAATATTAAATATTAAATAGAAAAACTTACTGAATCAGTGCGTTGGTGTTCACATTTGTATAACAATATGGCCATGCAATTCTAGGAGACGGAAGATGACTCTATATGTTGTTTAAGAGAATAAACCAAATGCATCTGCCATTGTCCTTCTACTCTACTGGTGTTAAATTAACAGTGTGTTTGTGAAATCATGATGATCTCTTTGCAGGTTGTCATTCTGTGGACTCACAGAGAAAGGCTGTGCTTCTCTGCTCTCAGCTCTGAGGTCCAACCCCTCACACCTGAGAGAGCTGGATCTGAGTAACAATGTCCTGAAGGATTCAGGAGTGAAGCTGCTCTCTGCTGTACTGGGGAATCCCCACTGTAAACTGGAGACTCTGAAGTCAGAATTCCTATAGTTGGTCAACAAGTGATAACTGTTTACCAGATCCACATGTGTTTACCAGGCACACATAGTCCACACCATACAGTGGGGAAAAAAAGTATTTAGTCAGCCACCAATTGTGCAAGTTCTCCCACTTAAAAAGATGAGAGAGGCCTGTAATTTTCATCATAGCTACACGTCAACTATAACAGACAAAATGAGAAAATAAAATCCAGAAAATCACATTGTAGGATTTTTAATGAATTTATTTGCAAATTATGGTGGAAAATAAGTATTTGGTCAATAACAAAAGTTTCTCAATACTTTGTTAGATACCCTTTGTTGGCAATGACACAGGTCAAACATTTTCTGTAAGTCTTCACAAGGTTTTCACACACTGTTGCTGGTATTTTGGCCCATTCCTCCATGCAGATCTCCTCTAGAGCAGTGATGTTTTGGGGCTGTCGCTGGGCAACACGGACTTTCAACTCCCTCCAAAGATTTTCTATGGGGTTGAGATCTGGAGACTGGCTAGGCCACTCCAGGACCTTGAAATGCTTCTTACGAAGCCACTCCTTCGTTCCCGGGCGGTGTGTTTGGGATCATTGTCATGCTGAAAGACCCAGCCACGTTTCATCTTCAATGCCCTTGCTGATGGAAGGAGGTTTTCACTCAAAATCTCACGATACATGGCCCCATTCATTCTTTCCTTTACACGGATCAGTCGTCCTGGTCGCTTTGCAGAAAAACAGCCCCAAAGCATGATGTTTCCACCCCCATGCTTCACAGTAGGTATGGTGTTCTTTGAATGCAACTCAGCATTATTTGTCCTCCAAACACGACGAGTTGAGTTTTTACCAAAAAGTTCTATTTTGGTTTCATCTGACCATATGACATTCTCCCAATCCTCTTCTGGATCATCCAAATGCACTCTAGCAAACTTCAGACGGGCCTGGACATGTACTGACTTAAGCAGGGGGACACGTCTGGCACCGCAGGATTTGAGTCCCTGGCGGCGTAGTGTGTTACTGATGGTAGGCTTTGTTACTTTGGTCCCAGCTCTCTGCAGGTCATTCACTAGGTCCCCCCGTGTGGTTCTGGGATTTTTGCTAACCATTCTTGTGATCATTTTGACCCCACAGGGTGAGATCTTGCGTGGAGCCCCAGATCGAGGGAGATTATCAGTGGTCTTGTATGTCTTCCATTTCCTAATAATTGCTCCCACAGTTGATTTCTTCAAACCAAGCTGCTTACCTATTGCAGACTCAGTCTTCCCAGCCTGGTGCAGGTCTACAATTTTGTTTCTGGTGTCCTTTGACAGCTCTTTGGTCTTGGCCATAGTGGAGTTTGGAGTGTGACTGTTTGAGGTTGTGGACAGGTGTCTTTTATACTGATAACAAGTTCAAACAGGTGCCATTAATACAGGTAACGAGTGGAGGACAGAGGAGCCTCTTAAAGAAGAAGTTACAGGTCTGTGAGAGCCAGAAATCGTGCTTGTTTGTAGGTGACCAAATACTTATTTTCCACCATAATTTGCAAATAAATTCATTAAAAATCCTACAATGTGATTTTCTGGATAATTTTTTCTCAATTTGTCTGTCATAGTTGACGTGTACCTATGATGAAAATTACAGGCCTCTCTCGTCTTTTTAAGTGGGAGAATTTGCACAATTGGTGGCTGACTAAATACTTTTTTTCCCCCACTGTATGTGTTTGGACAGTGAAGCTTACAGTGTTAAATTTGGTGATATGCTCCATCATTTTGGATTTGAGGTAGAATGTTTCATATTAGGCAACAGTACAGAATGACACCGTTTATTTGATGTTAATCGTGAGAGGTTAACATGTTTTGTTGTAGCCTCTGTAACTTTCTCACTCATTATTATTCATGATTCATTCATGATTTTTCTTAATCATGGCATAATCAGGATTACTTTAGTAGTGTTTAGAAACATGTTATCTACTCACTTAGAAAGAAAATGACTCAACACCAACGAATAGCAGTGTGGTTTTAATATGATTTGACTTTTTGCAGGCTGTCAGGCTGTCTAGTCACAGAGGAAGGCTGTGCTTCTCTGGTCTCAGCTCTGAAGTCAAACCCCTCACACCTGAGAGAGCTGGATCTGAGTAACAATGACCTGAAGGATTCAGGAGTGAAGCTGCTCTCTGCTGGACTGGGGATTCCCCACTGTAAACTGGAGACTCTGAAGTCAGTATTCCTGTATCACTCAATGGACACACACACACTGGACACACACACAAACACACACAGGACACACACACACAGGACACACACACACAGGACACACACACACTGGACACACACACACACACACACATGGACACACACTGGACACACACACTGGACGCACACACACACACATACACTGGACACACGTACTGGACACACGCACACACACACAAAGATTAATTTAGTAGTGTTTAGAAATATGTTATCTACTGTTAATAATGATACATTAATTCATTTATATACAGTACCAGTCAAAAGTTTGGACACACCTACTCATTCAAGGTTTTTTCTTTATTTTTACAATTTTTTATATTGTAAAATAATAGTGAAGACATTAAAACTCTGAAATAACACATATGGAATCATGTAGTAACCAAAAAAGTGTTAAACAAATCAAAATATATTTTATATTGAGATTCTTCAAATAGCCACCCTTTGTCTTGATGACAGCTTTGCACACTCTTGGCATTCTCTCAACCAGCTTCACCTGGAATGCTTTTACAACAGTCTTGAAGGATTTCCCTCATATGCTGAGCACTTGTTGGCTGCTTTTCCTTCACTCTGCCGTCCGACTCATCCCAAACCATCTCAATTGGGTTGAGGTCGGGGGATTGTGGAGGCCAGGTCATCTGATGCAGCACTCAATCACTCTCCTTCTTGGTCAAATAGAGGTGTGTTGAGTCATTGTCCTGTTAAAAAACAAATGATAGTCCCACTTAGCCCAAACCAGATGGGATGGCGTATTGCTGCAGAATGCTGTGGTAGCTATGCTGGTTAAGTGTGCCTTGAATTCTAAATAAATCACAGACAGTGTCACCAGCAAAGCACCATCACACCTCCTCCTCCATGCTTTACGGTGGGAACTACACATGCGGAGATCATCCCTTCACCCACACCGCTTCTCACAAAGACACGGCGGTTGGAACCAAAAATCTCAAATTTTGACTGCAGACCAAAGGACAAATGTCCACCTGTGTAATGTCCATTGCTCGTGTTTCTTGGCCCAAGCAAGTCTCTTCTTATTATTGGTGTCCTTTAGTAGTAATTTATTTGCAGCAATTCGACCATGAAAGCCTGATTCACACAGTCCCCTCTGAACAGTTGATGTTGAGATGTGTCTGTCTGTGAACTATGTGAAGCATTTATTTGGGCTGCAATTCCTAAGGCTGGTAACTCTAATGAACTTATCCTCTGCAGCAGAGGTAACTTTGGGTCTTCCATTCCTGTGACGGTCCTCATGAGAGCCAGTTTCATCATAGCGCTTGATGTTTTTTGCGACTGCACTTGAAGAATCTGACTGACATTCATGTCTTAAAGTAATGATGGACTGTCATTTATCCTACCTTATTTGAGCTGTTCTTGCCATAAATGGACTTGGTCTTTTACCAAATAGGGCTATCTTCTGTATACCTTGTCACAACACAACTGATTGGCTCAAACACATTAAGAAGGAAAGAAATTCCACAAATTAACTTTTAAGAAGGCACACCTGTTAATTGAAATGCATTCCAGGTGACTACCTCATGAAGCTGGTTGAGAGAATGGTTGAGCGTGTGCAAAGCTGTCATCAAGGCAAAGGGTGGCTATTTGAAGAATCTAAAATCTAAAATATATTTTGATTTGTTTAACACTTTTTTGGTTACTACATGATTCCATATGTGTTATTTCATAGTTTTGATGTCTTCACTATTATTCTACAATGTAAAAAATAGTTTAAAAAAAAACTAAACAATGAGTAGGTGTCTTCAAACTTTTGACAGGTACTGTATATATACATACAGTGGGGAGAACAAGTATTTGATACACTGCCGATTTTGCAGGTTTTCCTACTTACAAAGCATGTAGAGGTCTGTAATTCTTATCATAGGTACACTTCAACTGTGAGAGACGGAATCTAAAACAAAAATCCAGAAAATCACATTGTATGATTTTTAAGTAATTAATTTGCATTTTATTGCATGACATAAGTATTTGATCACCTACCAACCAGTAAGAATTCCAGCTCTCACAGACCTGTTAGTTTTTCTTTAAGAAGCTCTCCTGTTCTCCACTGTATTAACTGCACCTGTTTGAATGCGTTACCTGTATAACAGACACCTGTCCACACACTCAATCAAACAGACTCCAACCTCTCCACAATGGCCAAGACCAGAGAGCTCTGTAAGGACATCAGGGATAAAATTGTAGACCTGCACAAGGCTGGGATGGGCTACAGGACAATAGGCAAGCAGCTTGGTGAGAAGGCAACAACTGTTGGCGCAATTATTAGAAAATGGAAGAAGTTCAAGATGACGGTCAATCACCCTTGGTCTGGGGCTCCATGCAAGATCTCACCTCGTGGGGCATCAATGATGAGAGCTGGGACCACAGTCTCAAAGAAAACCATTAGTAACACACTACGCCGTCATGGATTAAAATCCTGCAGCGCACGCAAGGTCCCCCTGCTCAAGCCAGTGTATGTCCAGACCCGTCTGAAGTTTGCCAATGACCATCTGGATGATCCAGAGGAGGAATGGGAGAAGGTCATGTGGTCTGATGAGACAAAAATAGAGCTTTTTGGTCTAAAGTCCACTCGCCGTGTTTGGAGGAAGAAGAAGGATGAGTACAACCCCGAGAACACCATCCCAACCGTGAAGCATGGAGGAGGAAACATCATTCTTTGGGGATGCTTTTCTGCAAAGGGGACAGGACGACTGCACCGTATTGAGGGGAGGATGGATGGGGCCATGTATCGCGAGATCTTGGCCAACAACCTCCTTCCCTCAGTAAGAGCATTGAAGATGGGTCGTGACTGGGTCTTCCAGCATGACAACGACCCGAAACACACAGCCAGGGCAACTAAGGAGTGGCTCCGTAAGAAGCATCTCAAGGTCCTGGAGTGGTCTAGCCAGTCTCCAGACCTGAAACCAATAGAACATCTTTTGAGGGAGCTTAAAGTCCGTATTGCCCAGCGACAGCCCTGAAACCTGAAGGATCTGGAGAAGGTCTGTATGGAGGAGTGGGCCAAAATCCCTTCTGCAGTGTGTGTAAACCTGGTCAAGACCTACAGGAAACGTATGATCTCTGTAATTGCAAAGAAAGGTTTCTGTACCAAATATTAAGTTCTGCTTTTCTGATGTAGCAAATACTTATGTCATGCAATAAAATGCAAATTAATTACTTAAAAATCATACAATGTGATTTTCTGGATTTTTGTTTTAGATTCCGTCTCTCACAGTTGAAATATACCTATGATAAATATTACAGACCTCTACATGCTTCGTAAGAAAACCTGCAAAATCGGCAGTGTATCAAATACTTGTTCTCCCCACTGTATATGAATGGATATGGCAGGTTTCAGGACTCTGATGTATCTGAAAATGTTGAAAAAAAATATTTTCACCACCAAAGAATAGAAGTGTGATTTTAATATGATTTTACTCTTTGCAGGCTGTCAGGCTGTCTAGTCACAAAGGAAGGCTGTGCTTCTCTGGTCTCAGCTCTGAAGTCAAATCCCTCACACCTGAGAGATCTGGATCTGTGTAACAATGACCTGAAGGATTCAGGAGTGAAGCTGCTCTCTGCTGGACTGGGGAATCCCCACTGTAAACTGGAGACTCTGAGGTCAGTATTCCTGTAGTTGGTCAACAAGTGATAACTATTCACCAGATCCACATGTGTTTACCAGGCACACATAGTCCACACCATATGTGTTTGGACAGTGAAGCTTACAGTTTTAAATTTGGTGCTATGCTCCAGCATTTTGGATTTGAGATATAATGTTTCATATTAGGTAACAGTAAAGAATGTCACCTTTTATTTGAGGGTATTCATACATATCTGTGTTACTGTTTAGAAATGAAAGCACTTTATGTGTCTAGTTCTCCCAATTGAACAAGTCGTAATAATTTGGACATATTCACTTATATGGTTGTAGTGTCGAGTCAATGTTGCTAATTATTGCTGTTAAACAAAGGAGTCCGCTTATACTGAACTTTGATCATACGTTTTATTCATATCACAAGATTTCAGCATAAGTTTACGGATGTCATGATCACCCGGAGAGCAGTGTTTCCCAAATTACAATGTCTGCTCTGCAGTTTTTGTCTCTAGCCTATACTTATAAGATATACAAAAATATGGGTGGCTCCCTCTACTGTCCAATCACCTGTCTCCAACACACAGACTTCTCTGTCCTATGTGGCGTCACACTAAAACCATTCCCTCTGACACTAAATAAACATCCTCTCATGTTCCACTTGAAAACATTAGCAAAGTCATAATCTTAATACACTACATGGTATTAAAGTAGTCATAAGTTTAGTATTTGGTCCCATATTCCTTACCTGCAGTGATTACATCAAGCTTGTGATTCCAGAAACGTGTTGAATGCATTTGCAGCTTGTTTTAGTTGTGTTTTGGATAATGTTTTTCCCCAATAGAAACTGAATGGTGAATGATGTCCTGTCATTTTGGAGTCACTTCACTTGTATTGTCATTAAGAATAGAAGATGTTTCTGAACACTTCTACATTCATGTGGATGCTACCATGATTATGAATAATCATGAATGAATCGTGAATGATGATGAATGAGGAAGTTACAGAGGCACAAAGATCATACCCTTTCTGTTATTGGTAATGGTGAGAGGATAGCATGTTTTGTTGTAGCCTCTGTACCTTTCTCATTCATAATTATTCATGATTGATTCATGATTTGTATTAATCATGTCATCATCAGGATTCATTTAGTATTGTTTAGAAACATGTTATCTACTCACTTAGACAGAAAATTACTCCAGTCATAATCCAGCATTCAGTTACTATTGGACAAAACATAACCCAAAACATAACCAAAACAAACTGCAAATGCAACCAACGAGTTTGGGACCAAATACTTTTGACTACTTTAATACACTATAAGTGAATTCAGAATACTTATGACTTCTTCAAATGGGGGACTAGATACAGAAAGTGCTTTCATTTTGTCACATGAGGAGGCTGATGTGGATGCGGGGTTGGAGTCAGGCGCAGGACACAGAAGCTTAGTTGATCCGACTTTTAATAGTCACCGGAGCAAAATTCAAAATACATCAGGCGAATACGCAAAACAGTGCGTAAAGTGCGCGACGGCACTAACAATCCCTTACACTAAACCAATCCGACAGGAGAACAACGACACACAACTACAAACAAAAACCAGAGGAAACTTATAGGTGACATAATTAAGACGTGATGTGGAACAGGTGCACTAAACAGACAAAACCAAACAAACATAGATAACATCAAACGGTGGGAAGCTAGTACTCCGGGGGCGACGAACGCCGAAGCCTGCCCCGAACAAGGAGGAGAGCAGCCTCGGCAGAATTCGTGACAGTACCCCGCCCCCCTTGACGTGCGGCTCCAGCCGTGCGCCGACCCGGCCTCGGGACGGCCAGGAGGACGTGGAGCAGGGCGCGTGGGATGACTACGATGGAACTCCGTCAGAGAGGGATGGATCTAGAATGTCCCTCCTAGGCACCCAGCACCGTTCCTCCGGACCGTACCCCTCCCACTCCACGAGATATTGTAGACCCCCATCCGACGTCTCGAATCCATGATGGACCGGACTGAGTACGCCGGGGCCCCCTCGATGTCCAGTGGGGGCGTAGGGGTCTCTCTTATCTCACTCTCCTGGAGTGGAGCAGCTACCACCCGGCCTGAGGGAGAGACACATGGAATGAGGGGTTAATGCGATAGTCATTAGGCAGTTGCAACCTGTAACATACCCTCATTCAATCTCCTCAGGACTTTAAATGGCCCTACAAACCGCAGACCAAGCTTCCGGCAGGGCAGGCGAAGGGCAGGTTTCGAGTCGAGAGCCAGACTCGATCTCCCGGGGCGTGACTGGGCCCTCACTGCGGTGGAGGTCGGCGCTCGCCTTCTGCCTGCGATGGCCTGCTGCAGATGGACGTGGGCAGCGTTCCACATCTCCTCCGAGCGCCGAAACCACTCATCCACCGCAGGGAGCCTCGATCTGGCTCTGATGCCATGGTGCCAGAACCGGCTGATAACCTAACACACACTGAAAAGGGGTCAGGTTAGTAGAGGAGTGGCGGAGAGGAGTTCTGAGCCATCTCTGCCCAGGGGATATGCCCCGACTACTCCTCCGGCCGGCCCTGGCAATAGGATCTCAGAAACCTACCCACATCCTGGTTTACTCTCTCCACCTGCCCATTACTCTCCGGGTGGTAACCCGAGGTAAGGCTAACCGAGACCCCCAAGCGTTCCATGAACGCCCTCCAGACTCTAGAGGTGAACTGGGGACCCCGATCAGACACTATATCCTCGGGAACCCCGTAGTGCCGGAAGACGTGAGTGAACAAAGCCTTAGCGGTCTGTAGGGCAGTAGGGAGACCCGGCATAGGAATGAGACGACAGGCCTTAGAGAACCGATCCACAACGACCAGAATAGTGGTGTTCCCCGGGGTGGGGGGAAGGTCCGTGACAAAGTCCAACGAGAGGTGAGACCACGGCCGTTGTGGAACGGGCAGGGGTTGTAACTTCCCTCTGGGCAGGTGTCTAGGTGCCTTACACTGGGCGAACACCGAGCAGGAGGAAACATAAACCCTCACGTCCTTAGCCAATGTTGGCCACCAGTATTTAACACGAAGGCAGTGCACTGTCCGGCCAATACCTGGATGTCCAGAGGAGGGTGACGTATGAGCCCAATAAATGAGTCGATCACGGACCTCGAGCGGCACATACGTCCGACCCACTGGACACTCTGGGGGAGTAGGGTCGGTGTGTAAACACCCGCTCAATTTCGCATCGACCTCCCATACCACCGGTGCCACCAGACAAGACTCCGGCAGTCCCACCAGACAAGACTCCGGCAGTATGGGAGTGGGCTCAATGGACCTCTCCTCTGTGTCATACCGCGGGACAGGGCGTCCTGCCTTACTGTTCTGGGACCCTGGGATGTAGCGTGATCTGTAAAACAAACCGGGTCAGGAACATGTTCCACCTAGCCTGACGAGGGGTTCAATCTCCTAGCTGCCCGGATGTACTCCAGGTTACGATGGTCGGTCAGAATGAGAAAAGGGTGTTGAGCCCCCTTCAAGCCAATGCCTCCCACACCTTTAGGGCTTGAACCACGGCTAACAGCTCCCCTGTCCCCTACGTCATAATTACGCTCCGCCGGGCTGAGCTTCTTAGAGTAAAAGCGCAGGGACGGAGCTTAGGTGGCGTGCCTGAGCGTTGCAACAGTACTGCCCCAATACCGGCCTCTGACGCGTCCACCTCTACCTGGAACGCTAAAGCGGGGTCGGGTGCGCCAGCACCGGGGCCGAGGTGAACAGGTCCTTCAGTTTACAAAACGCCCTGTCGCCTCAGCCGACCATTGCAAACGCACCGGGCCCCCCTTCAGCAAGGAAGTAATGGGAGCTGCTACCTGTCCAAAACCCGGATGAACCTCCGGTAGTAATTGGCAAAACCAAAAACTGCTGCACCTCTTTCACAGTGGTTGGGGTTTGCCAGTTACGCACAGCGGATACACGGTCAATCTCCATCTTCACCCCTGACGCGGACAACCGATGACCCAAAAGGAGATGGACTCCTGGAAAAACAAACATTTCTCTGCCTTGACATACAAGTCATGCTCCAACAGCCTACCCAACACTCGACGCACTAGGGCTACATGCTCGGCTCGTGTAGCAGAGTACACTAGGAGGTCGTCAATGTACACTACCACTCCCTGCCCATGCAGGTCCCGGAAGATCTCGTCCACAAATGATTGGAAGACTGAAGGAGCATTCATTAACCCGTATGGCATGACAAGATACTCATAATGACCTGAGGTAGTACTAAATGCCGTCTTCCATTCATCCCCTCCCTAATGCGCACCAAGTTATAAGCGCTCCTGAGATCAGTTTTTTGGAAGAAACGCGCTCGCGTAATGATTCAGTCATACTGCAATCAGAGGTAGAGGGTAACTGTATTTCACAGTAATCTGATTGAGACTATGATAATCAATACACGGGACGCGCAAACCTCCGTCCTTCTTCTTCACAAAAAAGAAACTTGAGGACGCAGGGGAAGTGGAAGGCCGTATGTATCCTTGTCTCAGGGACTCAGCTATGTATGTTTCCATAGCCGCCATCTCCTCTTGAGACAGAGGAAACACATGGCTCCGCGGAAGTGCCGCACCTGTCTGGAGGTTTATCGCACATGAGGTGGCAATCGCGTCGCCCTCGTCTTACTGAACACGAGTGCCAAATCCTCATACTCAGGGTAAATGTGCATTGCGGGCACTTGGTTCGGACTCTCCACCGTGGTCGCCCCAACGGAAACACCTAAACGTCGCCCAACACACTGGCCAGACCATTCCTTGAGAGCCCTCTGTTGCCACGAAATAGTGGGGTCATGGGTGACTAACCAAGGAATCCCCAGCACCACGGGATACGCAGGAGAGTCAGTGAGGTACAACTGGATAATCTCCTCATGACCCCCCTGCGTCTTCATCTTTAGTGGCGCTGTGACCTCCCTAATCAACCCAGATCCCAACGGGCGGCTATCTAGGGCATGGATAGGAAATGGTGCATCAAAGGGCAGGAGGGGAATCCCTAACTTAGAACAAAATTGCCGGTCAATAAAATTCCCAGCTACGCCTGAATCGACTAGCGCCTTATGCTGGGAATGAGATGCAACCTGGGGAAATATTACAAAAGTGAACAACAGAGAGCTCTGGGTGAATGGAGCGCCTACTCACCTGAAATGACTCCCCAGTGCGCGACCTGTTGCCTCGATTCCTCGGAGACCCTCCCCAGCACCTAGCCGCAGGGTGTCCTCCACGGCCACAGCTGGTGCAGGGGACGACCCTCCTCGGGTTCTCTCTCCTACTCTCTCTGGCGCCAGCACCCCTGAGCTCCATTGGGCTCGGCTCGGAGGTGCTGGGGGATGGAATGGACGGCCCCATCTCGGGACGTCCGCGGGGTGGCCAGCAGGGACATGTCCACTAGCTGGTCGAAGGACAGATTGGTGTCCCTGCAGGCCAGCTCTCGACAAACGTCCT
The DNA here is from genome assembly GCF_020615455.1 of Coregonus clupeaformis. Lineage (NCBI taxonomy): Eukaryota > Metazoa > Chordata > Actinopteri > Salmoniformes > Salmonidae > Coregonus > Coregonus clupeaformis. Next base: position 152,645 of record NW_025534433.1, read on the forward strand.
CACGCAAGCTACACCGATAGTGATCGATGAGGGCCCTCTCATTCCACCCCGTATCCTCCAGCGACTCGGTCACCGCCGCTGCTCCTGTTGACTCCATGTATGGTGTGTCGTTCTGTCACAAGGCTGATGTGGATGCGGTGTTGGATTCAGGCGCAGGACACAGAAGCTTAGTTGATCCGACTTTTAATAGTCACCGGAGCAAAATTCAAAATACATCAGGCGAATACGCAAAACAGTGCGTAAAGTGCGCACGGCACTAACAATACCCTTACACTAAACCAACCCGACAGGAGAACAACGACACACAACTACAAACAAAAACCAGAGGAAACTTATAGGTGACATAATTAAGACGTGATGTGGAACAGGTGCACTAAACAGACAAAACCAAACAAACATAGATAACATCAAACGGTAGCAGCTAGTACTCCGGGGACGACGAACGCTGAAGCCTGCCCGAACAAGGAGGAGGAGCAGCCTCGGCGGAATTCGTGGCACATTTCTAAACGGTGAACAGATATGTATGAAAATACCCTCAAATAAAAGGTGACATTAAATACTGTCACCTCATATGAAACATTTGATCTCAAATCCAAAATGCTGGAGTATAGAGCCACATTTAAAATGTTAGCTTCACTGTCAAAATAGATATGGTGTGGACTGTATACTCAATACAATCTAAATCTGATACCTCACTGTCTGTCTTTTGACTGATACTGCTTTTTAAACTGCTCTGGTCAGTCTACTCAAATATTTGTAATATAAATTTTTCTATCTACAAGCAATATTATGATAATTTGACATTTCTAATAATGATACATTCATTTATGAATAGATATGTCAGGTTTCAGGACGCTGATATATCTGAAGATGTTGAAAAATATATACTTCCACTATTTTCACCACCAAAGAATAGCAGTATGATTTTAATATGATTTTGCAGGCTGTCAGGCTGTCTAGTCACAGAGGAAGGCTGTGCTTCTCTGGTCTCAGCTCTGAAGTCAAACCCCTCACACCTGAGAGAGCTGGACCTGAGCTACAATCACCCAGGAGACTCAGGAGTCAGACTGCTCTCTGCTGGACTGGGAGGATCCAAACCGCAGACTGGAGAAACTCAAGTATGTTGAGGGTTTGCTGTCGAAATGTTCATATCAGACATGTTGGAGTTATCAGGCTAGTTAAGACAAACATTCTGACCACCACTTGGACTAAGTTATATGCTGACTGTGTGTGTGTTTGTGTGTGTGTGTGTGTGTGTGTGTGTGTGTGTGTGTGTCCAGTGTGTTTGTGTGTTTGTGTGTATCCAGTGTGTGTGTGTGTGTGTCCAGTGTGTGTGTGTGTCCAGTGTGTGTGTGTTTGTCTAGTTTGTGTGTGTGTCCAGTGTTTTTGTGTACAGAGTGTGTGTGTGTGTCCAATGTGTGTGTGTGTGTGTGTGTGTGTGTCCAGTGTGTATGTGTCTCCAGTGTGTGTGTGTGTGTGTGTGTGTGTGTGTGTGTGTGTGTGTGTGCATGTGTATCACAGACACACACACTGACACACACACTGGACCCACACACGCACACACTGGACACACGCACACACACACACACACTGGACACACACTGGACACACACACTGGACACACAAACACTCACACACTGGACACACACACACACACACACACAATGGACACACTCACAGATTGGAGACACACACTGGACACAAACTGGACACACACATTGGACACACACACACATACACACTGGGCACACACACTGGACACACACACACACACTGGACACACACACACTGGACACACACACACACAAACAGGACACACACTGGACACACACACACACACACACACACACACACAAACTGGACACACACACACACACACACACTGGACACACACACTGACCACACACACACTGGACACACACACACACACTGGACACACACACACTGGACACACACATTGGACACACACACACTGGACACACACACACCGGACACACACACACACAAACAGGACACACAGTGGACACACACACAGACCACACACACACTGGACACACACACACTGGACACACACACTGGACACACACACACACACACACACACACAGACAAACATTCTTACCACCGCTTGTACAAAGTTATATGCTGAATGTGTGAGTGTTTGAGTGTGTGTGTGTGTGTTTGTGTGTGTCCAGAGTGTGTGTGTGTGTGTGTGTGTGTGTGTGTCCATGTGTGTGTGTGTCCTGTTTGTGTGTGTGTGTGTCCAGTATGTGTGTGTGTGAGTGTGTGTGTGTGTGTGTAAGTTCACGTTCATCCCTCAATGACTGTATGTTCTTCTGCTTATCGCTACAGTGTGGAACATGGTGGAGAGAACACAATGAAACCTGGACTTAGAAAATGTGAGTGTTGACTGCTGTGAAGAATATGACTAAGAATAAATCTTAATTCAAGTGAAGTCAAAGTCAAAGACCACCATCATTACTTACTTGGTCATATTAAATATCAGCTGTAGTTGTCACGCCCTGGCTCTGGGGATTCTTGTATGTTGAGCCAGGGTGTTAGTTTCTTTGTGTAGTGTCTATGTTTAGTTTTCTATGTTCACGATCTAGTTTAAGTGTTTCTATGTTGGCCGGGGTGGTTCCCAATCGGAGGCAGCTGTGTCTTGTTGTCTCTGATTGGGAACCATATTTAGGCAGCCTGTTGTGCACTTGTCTTTTGTGGGATCTTGTTCCGTGTAGGTTTGTGTTATTGACCGAGGACTTCACGTATCGTTTTGTTGTTTTGTATTTGTGTAAGTACCTATTAAAGTATGTACTCATATCACGCTGCGCCTTGGTCCGCTCATTATGACGATCGTGACAGTAGTTCTACATAAGCACAAATCAGGGACACCAAAGTTTACAAAGAGTTGCTTTGACAATGTGTGTGTCTGTGTGTGTGTGTGGCGTGTTCCTGTGTGTGTAGTGTGTTCGTGCTACTTTAGAAATGTGTGTTTGTGTTCATGCATGCATACAGGTGTGTGTGTGTGTAATTAATGGGAATAAGTGTGTTTCATATTACCATACAGTATAACATATGATCATTGAACAAATCTCAAGTTACCTTAACTTCTCCTTTTGATACCTAGAAACATCTACATTAAATGAATTAGTGAAAAGTGAGTTAACATTCTAATGTGAATGATGATGATTTCTAATATTGTGTCTGGTTTCATCCATCAGATGTCTGTGATCTCACACTGGACCTAAACACAGTAAACATACTCCTCTCTCTGTCTGAGGAGAACAGAAAGGTGACATGTAGGAGAGAGGAGCAGCCGTATCCTGATCACCCAGAGAGATTTCAGGACTGTGGACAGGTGCTGTGTAGAGAGGGTTTGACTGGGCGCTGTTACTGGGAGGTAGAGTGGAGTGGGTTAGGGGCTGTTATAGGAGTGACATATAAAGGAATAAGCAGGAGAGGAAGGGGTAATGACTGTTGGCTTGGATACAATGACAAGTCCTGGAGTCTGTTCTGCTCTGACAACCGTTACATTGCCTGTCACAATAATAATCACAGTACCTTAGACGTCCCTTCCTCCAGATCCCACAGAGTAGGAGTGTATCTGGACTGGCCAGCCGGCACTCTGTCCTTCTACAGAGTCTCCTCTGACACACTGACCCACCTGAACACATTCCACTCCACATTCACTGAGCCCCTCTATCCAGGGTTTCATGTTTGGTATGACTCTTCAGTGTCCCTGTAAATAATAACCATGGTAACACTGACACACACACACACACATACACACACACACACACAAACTGGACACACACTGGACACACACACTGCACAAACACACACACACACACACACACACACACACACACACACACACACACACACACACACACACACACACACACACACACACACACACACACACACACACACACACACATACAGGACACACACACACACACTGGACACACACACACACACTCACACTGGACACACACACACACACACACACAATCACACTGAAACACACACACACACACACACACACTGGACACACACACACACACACACACACAATGGAGACACACACACTGGACACACACACACACACAATGGATACACACACACTGGACACACACACACTGGACACACACACACACACAGGACACACACACACACCGGACACACACACACACCCACACACACACACTGGACACACACACTGGGCACACACACACACACACACACTGGACACACACACACTGGACACACACACACACACACACTGGACACACACACACTGGGTACACACACACACACCAACACACATTGGACACACACACACACATGCTGGACACACAAACACTGGACACACACACACTGGACACACACACACTGGACACACACAGGAGACACAAACACTGGACACACACACACACTGGACACACACACACACACTGGACACACACACACACTGGACACACACACAGGAGACACACACACACATATTGGACACACACACACTGGACACACACACACACTCCGGATACACACACACACTGGACACACACTCACACATCTTCCTATAATAGTGAGGACCTTGACACAGGACCTTCAAATGAGGACCATCATTTCTGATAGAATTGGGAACAAACAGACCCCTCATTCCAGCACTAAGTGTCCAACAAACACAGACATCACTTCAAAACCTGATAAACTCCAATGAACAAATAGACATGCAGGGCACCAGTCTAGTGAGGACCAGTGGTTGCTAGGCAGTTTCTGGATCCCAGGTTCCAGAACAGCTTCTATCCCAGTTCTATCTGCCTGTTAAATCAACCAACCTAAACTGTTTCCATCAGACTTTTAGAACATGACTTAACACTGACTGATTTTTTTTCTTCCTTTTATGATCTTTTACAACTTTGCATGTTTTATTGATGTTCTTATAATATATTTTACTGTTTGTGTGTACGTACCACAGGAGGTTGGTGGGACCTTAGTTGGGGAGGACAGGCTTGTAATGGCTGGAGCGGATTGAGTGGAATGGTATCAAATACATCAACTACATGGTTTCCATGGTTTCCATGTGTTTGATGCCATTTAATTGGCTCCGTTCCAGCCATTATTATGAGCCGTCCTCCCCTCAGCAGCCTCCACTGGTATGTACTGTCCTATATGAGCTCCAACAAGGAATTACAATGTATGTATTACTTTTAATACCTGCAAATGGCAAATAAACTACTTGAACTCCTTATGAGTGTCTGCAGCCGACTAGGCTGTTGCCGTCTGACAAGATGCCATCTGACATTACAGGAATATTCTGCAAATGTTGATGAATCCACCCAAAACAACCTGAAGTCTTTCCACAAGACTCCCATGAAGTTATAGTGGGACGTTATGAGTTGACGTTGAGGTAACATACTCAGAACATACTGCACTTGTTTTATACTGTTTTAGATGTATCCTCTGTTTAACCATTTAAACTCTTACAATAACACTGTTGAAATACCAATGTGATAATTTGTTGCATATATTTTATGTTGAAAAATAAATTGTACAATTATATACGGACATATGCTCCATAACTGTACAATTGTGCATGGATATATTGTACTTTTCATAATAAAAAGCATGTTAATTGTCAAAACAATGTCGTTATCAATTTTACATTGTCCTCTCCCAGTCACAGGTTGATGTTTTGTCATGAATCTTGCCCTGGAGGCAGAACTGCACCATTTCCTCTAGATATGCCAGCTGCAAAGTCAAAATTGGCTATATCGTAAACAATTGTGGAAAATAATTGTGTTTTATGGTCTTAATTTAAGGTAAGGATTAGCAGTGAGGTTAAGGTTAGCATTAAAATCAGATATTATTACTTTATGCCTGTGCCAGCTAGTGACCACTTTGCAGAACTGCCTCCAGGGCAAGATTCATGACAATAAATGCCAACCTGCCTCCCAGTCATCCCCTCCCTGTCTCTACAAGGCTGCAGAACATGCAAGCTAGTGATGCGGGGGTTGTCTCATAACCCACAGTCCCCAAGCGGGTGGGTGGCAGGCAGGTTCAATACAGAGAAAACAATAGACTACATAAGAAAATCCATCAATGGATCATTATTGTGCAATTTACACTAAGTGGACAAAACATTAAGGACACCTGCTCTTTCCACTGGATTACACACACACACACTCACACTGGACACACACACACACACTGGACACACACTGGACACACACTGGACACACACTGGACACACACACACACTGGACACACACACACTGGACACACACACACTGGACACTGTACACACACACACACACACACACACTGGACACACACTGGACACACACTGGACACACACAGGACACACACACACACACACACTGGACACACACACACACACTCACACTGACACACACACACACACACACACTGGACACACACACACACACACACACACAATGGAGACACACACACTGGACACACACACACTGGACACACACACACACCGGACACACACACACACCGGACACACACACACACCAGACACACACTGGACACACACACATTTGGTACACACACACACACACACACACACACACTGGGTACACACACACACACACACACGCTGAACACACACACACACACACCAGACACACACACACACTGGACACACACACTGGGTACACACACACACACTGGACACACACACACACACACTGGACACACACACTGGACACACACACACCAACACACACTGGACACACACACCGGACACACACACATGCTGGACACACAAACACTGGACACACACACACACACCCACACACACACACACACTGGACACACAAACACACTGGACACACACACACACACACACACTGGACACACACACACCGGACACACACACTGGGTACACACACACACACACACACACACACACACACACACAGGACACACACACACACACACACACACTGGACACACACACACTGGACACACACACCCACACACACACACACACTGGACACACAAACACACTGGACACACACACACACACACACTGGACACACACACACCGGACACACACACTGGGTACACACACACACACACACACACACACACAGGACACACACAATCACACACACACTGGACACACACACACAGGACACACACACACTGGACACACGCACAGACACACACTGGACACACACACACTTTTTTTCCTTTTATGATCTTACCACTTTGCATGTTTTATTGATGTTCTTATGATACATTTTACTGTTTGTGTGTACGTACCACAGGAGGTTGGTGGGACCTTAGTTGGGGAGGACAGGCTTGTAATGGCTGGAGCGGATAAGTGGAATGGTGTCAAATACATCAAATACATGGTTTCCATGGTTTCCATGTGTTTGATGCCATTTAATTGGCTCCGTTCCAGCCATTATTATGAGCCGTCCTCCCCTCAGCAGCCTCCACTGGTATGTACTGTCCTATATGAGCTCCAACAAGGAATTACAATGTATGTATTACTTTTAATACCTGCAAATGGCAAATAAACTACTTGAACTCCTTATGAGTGTCTGCAGCCGACTAGGCTGTTGCCGTCTGACAAGATGCCATCTGACATTACAGGAATATTCTGCAAATGTTGATGAATCCACCCAAAACAACATGTAGTCTTTCCACTAGACTCCCATGAAGTTATAGTGGGACATTATGAGTTTACGTTGAGGTAACATACTCAGAACATACTGCACTTTGTTGATCCTGTTGTAGATGTTACATTTACAATGACATCATTTAGCAGACGCTCTTATCCAGAGACACTTACACATTGGTGCATTCAACTTATGATAGTGTCGTGTATTGAGATTATGACTGTTTTGGAGGAACAAGGAATGTTGTTTATGTTAGTATCAAGAGTGAATGTTTTAGGTGTAATACCACATACCACAGACAGGAGGTGGGTTGTAGACAGGGGAGACTGGTGATTGGCCAGAAGAGGGGGCATCATTGTTTATAAATAGGGGGGAAAATGACGGAGAGGGTAGAGCAAGCAGCCATTCTGAGGCGTCGCTCTCCGGGTGTCATGTCACCTGTTACTCATGCTGAAGCTTGTGATCTGAATAAACCTTATGATCGACGTTCAGTATGAGCAGACTCTTTAATTGATGGTAACACCTACGATTGACGTATACTACAAATGGAGGCTCCGCTGAGATATTGATTGCATCGTTGTTGGTCCCTTTCCTGGATTCGCGAGGTGACTACTGTCCAAGCCGGCTCTAAAGGTGAGAGATTACTCACAAAGAAATTTGGCCATTGGTTATCCCGCTGATTCATGAGAGGGCTTTGACGGTGTACAGTTAAAAGTACTTGGGTCGTGGTCAATGTGGGGTGTTGCTGTTAACTGGGAGTCTGAACGAAAATATTCTAAATTTGGTTGATGTGTAAACGCTGTTTACAACAATGGATTGTACAAATGGATTGGTAGAGAATAAAGGTTGGAAGATATCTGCATAATTAGGGCACCAGGGGATACGGAAAAGACCTCTTGATCGAGGCGATTCTTTAGGAATGGGCTACAAATCCTGGACTTAGTTAGTATTGGGTCAGGTTGATTCCTTAAGCGGGAATTATGAAGTGAATGGTTGTATTTATGTTATACTCCTCCTCTGGCCGACGGGAAATTGGCTGGGGATAACCGCTTGATATGAGATTCATCTTTCAAGGCAACAAAAAGTTAGACGGGGAGATAATTGTGATGATGATGATTTGGCCACGGTGCGGGGTGTTCATTTGTATAGCTAGTAGGCCGCAGTTAGCTAGAGGCTAAAGCTCATTCTTGATTGGTTCAGGTCACGTGGTACTTCAGGCTAAGGCTAACGGCTAATGCTAACGGCTAATTGTGTTTTGTGCCGCAGTGTACCTTAGGCTAAGCTAAAGGCTAATGCTACATGCTAATTGTGTTGCGTGCTACATGCTAACGGATATCCTTAGAGATTCCATTGCGATGGATTAAAGTCTCTTAAACTTGTCACTGTCTGTAAGTCAGGTTGTATGTTTTGTGAGCGCTGTTAAATGTTGTTTGACTAGAAGGGGGAAATGGGAAGTTACAGCTGGCTGTTATTCTTTCTGTTTGGGGAGAGAGAGTAGAGAATCATTCTTTCACGGGGAAAGGTATTTTTGAATGGTTGTGCGCATGCGTTTAATTTTGCGACACTACACTACAGAAAGGGGGAGTTTATGACACGAAATTAGGACACGTTTTGGTTTACGGCACTAAATCTACGACATGCGGTCGTGCTGAGCCTACGAAACAAAATGGTGGCGTAAGGTCATGTGGTTTGGGGTTTCCTTTTCAGGGGTTTAATGGCTACCGGAAAAGAAAGGTGAACACGACTCTTTTAAAATCGTTAAAGTAACTGTTATGTGAACGTTAAACTATTTAGCGAGATGTAGTACATTTATAGATCAAATATATGTTGACGGAGTATAATTAATTAAAATAAGACGATTAAAATTAAATGAAATGGTTTGGAGCGATCTATTTAGTAAATGTATGGGGATGCGTTTAATTTTAAAATGATATTTGCGCATGCGTGGAATTCTGTAAAACAACACATTGGTTAAACTGCAGGGGGAGACAGAGGAACACAGACGACGGAACAAATACACATAAAGAGATTTTAACACGATGATTCTAGTTTAAACTGCGATTGGTTAAAGATGAAACTTGTCTTGGGACCTATTGAATTTATAAATTAGATATATGGTAGCGGATTATAATACATTTAATTAAATAATTAAATAACGGATTAAAATAAAAAAAGGTTTTTGAGCGATCTATTTAATTCTGAGTTTAGTCTTAGAGTGAATAATGTAGAACGAATGAATATTGAATGGTTGGAAATACTCAGTGATGGCATGAACTACTAAAAGCTGTTCTTGTGTCTTTGTCCCTTGTCATGAGAGACAGGAGAGAGGGGGAGCGAGGAGATACAGGAAGTGATCACGTCACGTGGCAGAGGATCAAGTCAAAAAGGTTTTGGTACTGATTATGGTGACAAAATCTTTCCCTAACAGGATATGTGATGTTATGACCATTTCGCATAAGCTTGGCAAACTGATTCATTAAAAATTGCATTTTGGAGGCTATGTGCATCACTGGGGTTTAATTACAGATGTGTTGGGAATCCAGGATGGATTGAGGATTCTTCTGTAAATTTATGATAATTAGAGCTAATAGAGCAAGGGGTTATGGGAATTGGAGTATTGAAGGGTTGTAAGGTTAGAAGGCTTTGTTTATGGGTATTTTAGTCTGAAGTTTACTAACTTCATTTACTTGCATTTGATGGGTTGTGGTAAGATAGCCAACACTAATTGATATTGGTGACATAGGAATAGGAATTGGGGTTAATTATTCAGGATTGTTAATGGATTTGTTTAGGTTATATTAAGAATTACAGGGGGGAAGGCTACTTAGGCTATACAGGCTAGAATAACATAGTTCACAATAAAGGAATTTAAAAGGGTTGATATAGGGGAAAATTGACTAAAATAGTAATTATTTAACTAAGGTAGTGTTAGGAGAGACTAATGGCAGATGTTAGTACACCTTTCTCACATATGGATTCAGCAGAAAGACATCATCCAGCAGGGTGATCGACATCATCCAGCAGGGTGATTATGGCATCAGAGATGAAGACGAATACGAGCAGAAACAACGATGAAGATGAATCCAGAAGACGGAAGAAAACCGAGATGTCTGGGAACTTAAGGAGATGAGGATGATGACGATGAGAGTGATTGATGAGAGGCCATGGGTGGAGGTGACTCTGTGATCAGAAGGAAGTGGCAAGAGAGGAAAGAAGGATACTGGAGACTTGATCTCTGATGAAAGTTGAACGAAGAAGGAGACAAGAGATTCGAGTTCTGATGAAGAAAGTGATGAAGATTTGGAGATTAAAGGTGTTGTATGTTCAAGAGGATTTTATCCTACAATGACTGGCAAAGAAGAAATAGGAGATATAGACCGAGGCGTATCAGGCCTGGAGGAAGAGACGACTTTGGGAGAGGTAAGGGAGCTAGAGGAACAGCTCGAGACGCTGAAGATACAGAAGAGACAAGGAGAAAAACCTGCGGAGAACATTTTTAATCCCAAGAATTGGAGGAGAAGAAGAATACATTGAGGCAAAGATGCTGAAGAAAAGTAAGAAGATGATGGAAGACGATATTTCGAGGACAGAACTTAAAATATAAGCTTTTGAAGAATCCTGATATGTCAACAACAAAGAACAGGACGAAGAAACTCTGAGAAGTCAATCATACAATTGGTGGAGAAGAGAAGCTTGTGTGATGAAGAATCAGAGTGAACCAAATCAACAATCACTGTTACAGCTTCAACTGAACAATATCCGGAAGGGGGGTATCAGCTGAGAGCATCGATTAGAGAAGAAGAGAAAATAGCCAACAATTGAAGTAAAAACAACCGACCATTAGAAGTGATAGTGAATAGGGGAAAACGTATCTGTGTTCAGCCTAAAGAGGTTAAACATCTCACTAATTGATAACTAATTAGGATAGGGATTTGAGGTAGTACTTACTCTTAAGGTACTAATATTAGAAGATACTGTTATTGCAGTGTTGGGAAGAGAATTGAATTGTACAATAAGATGTACACTAGACTGTCTATTAAGACAATCTGTCTGAAAAGTTCAAAGGGGTGATTGTTATTCGGGGTTACATTCTTACACTAAGGGATTTCAGGCTAGGCTAAAAGGTGTTTAGTCGGTTTTGCCAAGTCTGTGTGTAATGAGTCTGAAGCAGGTGGGGAACTTTCCCAATCACATATTCCAAAAATTTGGTGGTAAGAGATTTTGTCAATAAATCAGGGGAAAAGGTTTTAAATGTTATGAGAGAAAAGATTAGATTAAAATAAGTTAGGAGAACTAGGGGTGAAGGAACTCTGAGACAGTAAGCTAAGTTTCAAAGCTAGTAGTAAGAGAGAGAACAATGGTGAATGACACTGTACAGTAGGGAGATCAAGGTCATTATAGGTGTATTTTGTATAATCAGAAGGTTTAAAGTTTAGAGGTAGAACTGAAAGGGGGAAAAAGTGACACTAGTGGGGATGGATGGAAGTACAAGGAAAGAGTTCAAAGTCTTAGGGGAAAACTGGGGGAAAACTAGGAGTAAATAAGGACATTAACACTTCAGTCTATTAGAACAACAGGGAGAAGCAATTTAACTCTTTCAACATTGATAGGTATTAAAGTCATAAATATATTGCATTTGATTATAAGGGAACCAATACAGCACCAATTTTAGGGGGAAAACACTTATTAGGGTTTAGGATGGGGACGTTCCTCCCATATGGAGAGATAATTATGGAGAATAAGTATTGTTATCAGGACCAGGAGTAGAAGGAGGTATAGTTTGGAATAGGGTTAGGAGTGACTGTTCACTTATTTTGCGTAATGTTACAGAGAAAGATCAGGGAGAATATATGTGTACTTATTTAGTGCAAGCATTAAAATTTGTTCCGGTTAAGAATTATGGGTTAAAGGGCTATGTAATTCGTAAAGTGATGCCTATAATGGAAGATTTGAAATCTGTTCAAGCTTCCGCAGTCACCGAAGGAGTTCAGGAAGAGTAGATTACAGTCACTCCAACAGTAGATAAGACACAGAGGATAATGGGAATGGGAACTTTTGCACTAGAAGTAATTAGGGTTGATACAGCAGCTAAATCAACTACTTTAAGGGTAACTTTGGAAGGGATTAATGATACGATGTAGGGGAGTATGACATCGACAACAACTTTTCTGAAATTAATGACTCAGGAGTTTATGTTACGGATGGAGAGGGCTGTCAATGATAGTACGAATAGGATTAAAATAGGAGAGCAGATAGAAACAATATAGATTAATCTGAAATGGAGAATATAGATTCATCATGGAAGCTGCAGGATGGGGTCTTTTGATTTTGATGACAGAGGGGGGGGGCATCTGATCAGTGCTGCTCGTTCCTCTGTTGTGAAAATTAGAGATAGATTAACTCATTCTGTAAGAATCAGTGAGGAATCTTGAGGGTTGATGTCTGTTGGGGATGCCAGCCCAAGACGTGTTAGACGGTCGCGCGGCCTCTGGCAGGTGTGGGTCAGGGTTATGCTTTGTCATGACTGTGGTGTCGGCAACAGTCATTGACAGATAAAATAATGTAGTTGTCAGAACAGTAGGGTTTAAGTGTTCTTGGGTAAATGGATTACCCTATGGGAATTGTTAGATGGAAAGTAAAGTCAGGTAACAGTGGAAACCTGAAGTATTCAGGTGAACCAGTGAGGATAAAAGTTGTTGTTATTCTAATAAAACATATGAGGTAAGGGGTGTGTTTATGGGAAGATCAGATTGGGATGTTATAGGATTACTTAGGATAAGTATGACCTTAAGGGTAGTAATGACAAATAATATGTTACTTAGGACTTTGATGGTTAAAAGATTAGCTTTTGACTGACAATGTGACTATGGGAATTTTAGAGATATTTGGTGGGTTTGTGATGATAGAGTATATTCTTACCCTATGGGGGATAGGATGTTGTTACAGGTCAACGTTTAAGCTTCCATATGAGGTTTTTACCATTAAAAGAGGAGTGGTACCAATACAGAAATCTGAAGCTAGGGTTGAAAATGGGGTGAAAAGAGACATGGCTACAGGTCATAGTCTTCAAGCCTATCATTGAAGAATAAGTCTAAGGGAGAAGGGGGGACTTCATTCATGGTATGGTGTAACATTTGGGAAGATAATATTGATAAATATTAGTTATCTTTTGAGTCCAGATAGTTTAGATAAGATCACTGGGGTTATATATGCATTATAAGGGATGTGTTTGGGAGATCTGAGAAAATTTGGTTGCAAGATCAATTAGGCCAGTAGGGGCAGTGATGGGTTAATGACAGCTTTGATAGCAAGGTGTAATATGTTACTGACTTTTGAGGAAGCTATGAGATTGAAATAGGTTGGAGAATGATGCCGGTGTTGACTGTTCCGGATCTGGACGAAGACGGACGAGGGGGGTCTAGATGGACTACTGAATGGATAAATATCCTTTTTGATTATTTGATCATTTTATTTTTATTGTTTCAAGGAAAACATTTTTTTAGTATGATTTTAGTATGATTTATGAATCAAGGGGGGGATAGGTTAATGTGATTCATGCATCATTTATATATCAGTTTTATAGTCTTAGTGGATATTGATGTTTAATTTGAAAGTGTTTTTTTGGAAAAGATACTGTTTGGTCGTTTATTTTCTTGTCATTCCAGAAGCATTTGGGAGAACATGTGGAGATTGGAATACTCAAACAAAGACAATATGAAGGGACAATATGACTGGAGGAGATGAAACAAGGAGGGTGTGGCTGATTCCATCATCAACAAGTCCATTGGAAGAGGACACTACGGAGGAGATGAAATGTAGTGGACTACATTCCAGTGTCTGCAATGAAATATAGACATATTTTATGTGTAATACATAATGGTGTCATATTCTTAGGTATTGATTTTAGTAGAATGATGTTTGATGTTGTTGAATGCAGATGAGGATTTTAGATGCTTTTGTTTATTTCGATGGGGTTTAGGGAAAGGACGTTTAGGCAGGGAGAGATTCCCTTTCAGGTCCTATGGGTTGACCAGCCTGAGAGTGGATGTTTTTGGATAGGATTTTGTTTGCAGGGGAAACATGTGTATTTGGTGGCATCATAGTTTCAAATGTATTTACATGGTTTATGAGTTTATCTGGAGTACTGCGGTGGTTGCCTGGGGCAGAGGGACCGTGAGAGAATTTTACTGTCTTGATGGATGGATGGATTTGGAACAAAGGTTGCCGGACAGGTTTTTCGCTCTTACACTCCATAAAGATTTATTCATAATTCATAGTAATGTGTTCACACTTCATAAATAGTTATTCATATTTCATAGAAAGGTATTTACACTCTAGAGGAGAATGGTTTGGTTTAAGGTTAAAGATACTCAATAAGATAAGTTGTTACTAGTCATAATCCTATTCTGTTTGGTTTCGAGACGTTTAGTTCGTCTCGAAGGGGGGAATATGTCGTGTATTGAGATTATGACTGTTTTGGAGGAACAAGGAATGTTGTTTATGTTAGTATCAAGAGTGAATGTTTTAGGTGTAATACCACATACCACAGACAGGAGGTGGGTTGTAGACAGGGGAGACTGGTGATTGGCCAGAAGAGGGGGCATCATTGTTTATAAATAGGGGGGAAAATGACGGAGAGGGTAGAGCAAGCAGCCATTCTGAGGCGTCGCTCTCCGGGTGTCATGTCACCTGTTACTCATGCTGAAGCTTGTGATCTGAATAAACCTTATGATCGACGTTCAGTATGAGCAGACTCTTTAATTGATGGTAACACCTACGATTGACGTATACTACAATAGCCAGTGGGACAACCACTTTTAATTTTTTTGTGGGGGAGGGGGGGTGTAGAAGGATTACTGTTAGACTATTCCAGGTATTCCTTAAAGAGGTAGGGTTTCAAGTGTCTCCGGAAGGTGGTCAGTGACTCCGCTGTCCTGGCGTCGTGAGGGAGCTTGTTCCACCATTGGGGTGCCAGAGCAGGGAATAGCTTTGACTGGGCTGAGCGGGAACTGTGCTTCCGTAGAGGTAGGGGGGCTAGCAGGCCAGAGGTGGATGAACGTAGTGCCCTCGTTTGGGTGTAGGGTCTGATCAGAGCCTGAAGGTAAGGAGGTGCCGTTCCCCTCACAGCTCCGTAGCCATGCACCATGGTCTTGTAGTAGATGCGAGCCTCAACTGGAAGCCAGTGGAGTGTGCGGAGGAGCGGGGTGACATGAGAGAACTTGGGAAGGTTGAACACCAGATGGGCTGCAGCGTTCTGGATAAGATGTAGATGTATCCTCTGTTTAAACATTTAAACTGTTACAATAACACTTAAAATACCAATGGGATCATTCTTTGTATATATTTTTTTGTTGAAAAACAAATTGTACAATTAAATATGGACTTATGCTCCATAATTGTACAATTGTACATGGATATATTGTACTTTTCATAATAAAACATACATGAAATAATAAAAAGCATGTTAATTGTGAAAACAATGTCGTTATTGATTTTACATTTACCTCTCCCAGTCACAGGTTGACTTTTGTCATGAATTTTGCCCTGGAGGCAGAACTGCACGATTTCCTCTATATATGACAGCTGCATAGTCAACATTGGCTATATCGTAAACATTTGTGGAAAATAATTTAGTTTTATGGTCTTAATTTAAGGTAAGGATTAGCAGTGAGGTTAAGGTTAGCATTAAAATCAGATATTATTACTTTATGCCTGTGCCAGCTAGTGACCACTTTGCAGAACTGCCTCCAGGGCAAGATTCATGACAATAAATGCCAACCTGCCTCCCAGTCATCCCCTCCCTATCTCTACAAGGCTGCAGAACATGCAAGCTAGTGATGCGGGGGTTGTCTCATAACCCACAGTCCCCAGGCGGGTGGGTGGCAGGCAGGTTCAATACAGAGAAAACAATAGACTACATCAGAAAAATCCATCAATGGATCATTATTGTTCAATTTACACTAAGTGGACAAAACATTAAGGACACCTGCTCTTTCCATGACAGACTGAGCAGGTGAATCCAGGTGAAAGCTATGATCCCTTATTGATGTCACTTGTAGATGAAGGGGGGGGAAACAGGTTAACCCTCCCGTTGTCCTGGTATTCTGTACACACGCCGTGCCCTCCGGGTCGAACTGTCCCTGTCTCACTAAAGGCCCAGTTGGAACATGTGGGACAGTATGGGTGCGAGCAGCCTTTGCAGATGTATTTGTTACACCTGGTGCACACCGTGTGTGTTTTACAGTCCTTCTTTGTGGGGCAGACCTGACACCTCTTCCTCTTACTGGGTTGTGCGGGGTTGGGTGCTTGGGCCGGTGGTGCTGCGTGGTCCGGTGCTGCGGGGGCGTGATCCCGCCTGGGCTGATCACCACGATACGTAGCCCTCTGAACAGCTTTGACGAGCGCCGCAGAGGCTTCGGTGCGAGGGAGACGGGCCCTTCTTTGTATGAACGGAGTCACTAGTGCCTTTCCCAGCTGCTCGAGGAACACCCTCCTCTTGTTTCGCTTGCCAGGCATCCAAGTGGGGTTGAGCTCTCGCCATATGACAAAAGCGTTGTAAGAGGACACGTCAAGGATGTTGTGGAAGATGACCAGGGGCCAGCGCGCGGTCATCCTCCTGCAGCTGTAGGTTCCAATCACCTTGTCTAGGTTGTCCACACCTCCCTTGTTGCTGTTGTAGTCTAGGACGATGGCCGGCTTCTTGTCCTGGCGACGGCTAACGTGAGCCTCGGTGTGCAGCGTGCTCAGGAGTAAGACGTTCTTGTTTTTCTTTGCCAGGTAGGACACTAGAGCGGTGGTGGACGTGAAGGCGAACTTGGAGGAGAAGAGGAGCCTGTCCTTTGAGGCGAGCAGCGCCTGCGGGAGCTCTGGCTTGTTCTTTCTGACTGTGCCGACCACGGTGACGTTCCTGGTCAGGGAGCTGGCGCGCGAGCTCGTATGAGGTGAAGAAATTGTCGCAGGTGACGTTGTGACCCCTGAGTCCCTGCGTCAAATCGAGCACGACCCTCATCCCCTGGTTCTTCTCGGGCCTCCGCATGTGACCTTGCCGGTGTAGACCTGCATCTTCCAGGCGTAGCTGGATTTGGAGTCGCAGGCCACCCATGTCTTGATGCCGTATTTGGCCGGCTTGCTTGGGATATACTGGCGGAAAGGACATCGGCCTGGAGGAGAGAGCGAGAGAGAGAGCGAGAGAGAGAGAGATAGAGAGAGAGAGGAGGAGAGGAAAGACAAGAGACAAGAGATTAGCTTTAGCATGTTGTGTTGTGTTGTGTTCAGTGTTGTGTTCAATGTTGTGTTCAGTGTTGTTGTTGTTGTGCTCTTGTACGGTGTTGTTGGCCCCGGCACACCTCTGAAAGGGACCAGTTGCTCGTCCACCGTCACGTCGGCCCCGGGGTTGTAGAGGAGCGGCAGCCTCTCGACCCACTTGTCCCAGACCTCTCTCACGGCCGCAAGTTTGTCATCGCCGCCTGCTGCGCGTCTCTCGGCTCTGGTCTGGCGGTCGTCGAAGCGAAGGAGTCTCGAGTAAACGTGAAAGACTTTGAGCGGCATGGTTGCGCGGAAAATGGTCCTTCCGCTCTCGGCGTCCCAGAGACTAGAGGCCGCTTCGCCTCGGGACCTGTACACGCCGGCTAGGATGAGCAGCCCTACGTAGGCTCGCAGGTCTGTGGAGTCCATCGCTTTCCAGCGGCCGCCGCCGCCGCGGTCGCGGTCTTCGCGGTCTTCGTGGACTTCGTGGTGGTCGTCGTCGGCGTAGTGGCGGTGGTCGTCGTCGCCGTCGTCGCCGTCGCCTCGGGCTCCGTATTTTCGAACGCCCTCCAGATTGGTCATCTCCAGGATGATGTCTTCTATCTCGGGTGTGAAAAACAAGCGAAACGTGAGACAGGATGTCGCGGGCTTGGCCTCACGGCCTGCCTAGTAGGCCCGGGCCTCATGTCCTCCGGCACCTCAGCAACCGGCCTGTTACTTTTTGCCGCTGCGGCGGCCCCTCCGACGCCGCGATTGTTGTCACAGGGCACCGAGCACCATTGGATTTGGCCGTTTCTCGACACGAATGTCTCTATTTCCACTCGATGGATATCGTGTTGTGTTCTGGGGCTGATGCTGCGGCGGCGGCGGCTGCGGCAGCGGCGGAGGTCTCCTCGCTCTCCACGCTCTCCTTCACCTTCCCCTTGTTCTTCTTCTTCTTCTTGTTGTTGGTCGTCGTCGTCGTCGTCGTCGTCGTCATCGTCTCGTTCGTCTTCTACGCCTTGACCTTCTTCTACTTGGACATCGTCCTCGTCGTCGGCGGCGGCGGCTGCGGCGTCGTAGTCGTCGTCGTGGTCGTCGTCCTCTGTGGTCTCCTCGTCCTCTGGGTTGTATTCCTCCCCGTCTTCTTCTTCGGATGCTTCCTCGTCCGCTTCCTCGTCGCAGTCAGAGTCATTGGAAAATATCTGTTCTAGGACCTGTTTGGCCGTGAATCGCACAGCACTCATAATAGCTTCGGCACCCAGGCTGGGGAAGTCCCCAAGACCTCTCTCTTCGGCACGTGTCCGGACATGCCACGGAGGCAATAGTAGTAGTAGTAGTAGTAGTAGTAGTAGTAGTAGTAGTAGTAGTAGTAGTAGTAGTAGTAGTAGTAGTAGTAGTAGTAGTAGTAGTAGTAGTAGTAGTAGTAGTTCTAGTTGTTGTTCTTGGTGTTCTTGGTGTTGCTGTTTTTTGTTTACGGCTTACCTAGTACCTCTGCCTCAGAGCTTATGCCTCTAACGTGTAGCCTGGGTCCGTTTGACCCCAGCCAGGACAGGACAGCGGGAGGGGATATACAGCCACTAGCTCAAACACATAGGCTCTGACACGTAGCCTGGGTCTTTTTGACCCGGTCAGCACAGCGGGAGGAGATACACAGCCACTAGCTCTAACACCTTAGGCTCTAACGTGTAGCCTGGGTCCGTTTGACCCGGACAGGACAGGACAGGACAGGACAACGCTAGGGCTTATACAGCCACTAGCTCTAACATCTAGGCTCTGACACATAGCCTGGGTCTTTTTGACCCGGTCAGGACAGCGGGAGGGGATATACAGCCACTAGCTCAAACACATAGGCTCTGACACGTAGCCTGGGTCTTTTTGACCCGGACAGGACAGGACAGGACAACGCTAGGTGTTATACAGCCACTAGCTCAAACACATAGGCACTGACACGTAGCCTGGGTCTTTTTGACCCGGTCAGGACAGCGGGAGGGGATATACAGCCACTAGCTCAAACACATAGGCTCGAACACGTAGCCTGGGTCTTTTTGACCCGGTCAGCACAGCGGGATGGGATATACAGCCACTAGCTCTAACACCTTAGGCTCTAACACGTAGTAGCCTGGGTCTTTTTGACCCGGACAGGACAGGACAGGACAGCGGGAGGAGATATACAGCGAGCCACTCGCTCTAACACCTAGGCTCTAACATTAACCCCCCCCAACAAAAATAAAAAATAAATGAATATAATATAATTTATTATTTCTGTGGGAGTGGTCATTGAATCCACAATATAACAGGTTCGTGTCTCACAGACAAACAACATCCATCGAAGGAAGCTATGTCGACTTTCCAGAACACAGAAAAGGCAAAGGGCGATTCTCGCTGCATCACTGCAGTGTTTGACATACACACGTCGGACTCTGGTCACTTAACTACTACTACCGACAATACCACCACCACCGTCGTCGGCACCGTGATCGGTCTGGGCATCGTCGGAGGGTCGACTCGACTGAATCTGAGCACCATCAACTTCAACGACATCTATTCTGCGTTCAATCGAGTAGTAAACAACATACCCATACTTCTCGGGTACACGGTGAAAAGCCTCTCGGTCATGCCCAACAACAAACTGGAGGTGAGACTATTTGTCGAACCCAAATATAGTCTGTTGAGGTATGAGCTGTGGCTCGTTCGGGTCGTAGGACAGGCTCTGCTCTTGTGGTTTTACCACGGTGCAGTGTCACACATCATGGTGACACACCGGGACCATGTGCAGAAGATACACCGTGAAGCTGTGGGATGGTGTCCCTGTGCTGCAACGTTGACCGGTTTCGACGACAGCGAGTCTTGTACTTGTGCTTTGTACTACGACATGTGGGACATGGACGTTCGTCACAGCCACGTCCGAGACCATTTGTTGACATATTATCGGACATATCGGCAAATGCCATGCGACATCTCATCCGTGTGTAGCGGTGTCCACATGACCGATCTCTCAGATGAGGAACAGACACTTCTGATGAAGACAGTCGCCTGGATATTTCAAGGCTTTTCTGTTGGCCCCAAACAACACGCCATGATGGGGATCCGTTCGAGCCTAGGCATACCTTGTGATTTCACGAAAACCCAAAATATTGTACCGCAGGTATACAAGTTGACAGACTGTCAGAATGAAACACGTGCGGAGATGTTCAATTGTCAGCAAGCCGAAGAGCAGATGACATCTATTCACTTGTCGAGGAAATGGTTATCTTGGGTTTCCAGCATTGTCCTCGACTAGTGACACACACACACACACCTACAATATTACAAGGAAATCACCAGATTCTTTACAAAGTAAAAAAAAAAAAAAAAAAAAAAACATTTCACTGTAATGTCTGTACCTACAATGTGACCAATAAAAGTTGATTTAATTTCATTTGCAAGGGTCCCGTTCACAGCACAGCACACACTCGCTCTAACACTCTAACACGTAGCCTGGGTCGTTTTCACCCCAGCCAGGACACGAGAGGACAACGGGAGGAGATGTACAGCCACACGCTCTAACACATAGGCACTGACACGTAGCCTGGGTCTTTTTTTGTTGTTGTTGTTGACCCAGACAGGACAGCGGGAGGAGATGTACAGCCACTCGCTCTAACACATAGGCACTGACACGTAGCCTGGGTCTTTTTTTTCTGACCCCGGACAAGAAAGGATAGGACAGGACAGGACAGGACAGGACAGGACAGGACAGCGGGAGGACAGGACAGGACAGGACAGCGGCACGGGATATACAGCCACTCACTCCCTCTAACACATAGGCACTGACACGTAGCCTGGGTCTTTTTCACCCCAGCCAGGACACGAGAGGACAGCGGGAGGAGATGTACAGCCACACGCTCTAACACATAGGCACTGACACGAGAGGACAGCGGGAGGAGATGTACAGCCACACGCTCTAACACATAGGCACTGACACGTAGCCTGGGTCTTTTTGTTGTTGTTGTTGACCCAGACAGGACAGCGGGAGGAGATGTACAGCCACTCGCTCTAACACATAGGCACTGACACGTAGCCTGGGTCTTTTTTTTCTGACCCCGGACAAGAAAGGATAGGACAGGACAGGACAGGACAGGACAGCGGGACGGGACAGGACAGGACAGCGGGACGGGATATACAGCCGCTCCCTCTAACACATAGGCACTGACACGTAGCCTGGGTCTGTCTGACCCCGGACAAGACAGGGCAACGCTAGGGGTTATACAGCCACTCACTCTAACACGTAGCCTGGGTCTTTTTGACCCGGACAGGACAACGGGAGGGTTATCAAAGACCTATCATTTTACACCGGTACAATGCCGACATCTAGTGGTCATACAACATACAGGGTGAACGAAAACACATGCAAACACAACGCATAACCGCCAGAGGGGCTTCACCGGCTTGTGGACTGTGCTTTTCTAATAACTAATAGCTTTTCTAACACGCTGTCCTTGGACAGTTGAATGGAACCTAGATTAGGCTTCACTGAGCCTTGCAATGATCATGAGCACATTTACCTAGGTGTGCTTGTGTGTGTGCATTCTCATTGTCTCCCCCTAGCGTTCCTATAGTGTCTTTACCTATTCAGGCATAGGCAATAGCGGCTGCAATGATGCTTTTCTAATAACTTCACTCTAACACGCTGTCCTTGGACAGTTGAATGGAACCTAGATTAGGCTTCACTGAGCCTTTGCAACGATCATGAGCACATTTACCTAGGTGTGCTTGTGTGTGCATTATCATCGTCTCCCCTAGCATTCCTATAGTGTCCTTACCTATTCAGGCATAGGCAATAGCGGCTGCAATGATCTGATACAAGTGTAATGAATATGCTAGTTCGGATATGATAGCAATAACGGAGTGACAGATCTAAAGGATAAATAAACATAAACAATGATATGAGAGACACAGACGTGTTCAATGACATGTTTAGTTGTTTACGTTTATTCGGTGTCATTGACATACAACATGCTGTACGGGAACTGGGGTTGGTATTAGTGATCGGCCTCGGCTCTTGCTAAATCCAGGGTCCAGGAAATATTGTGGTGTTGGTTGTTTCCAACGATGACTGTTGCCCCTGAGAGCGCAGAGCGAGTTGTTGTCACAGTGATCGACTGGGCAGAGTTTGCTGTGCCCAGATAAGGTTTCCCCAGAGGATCGCTTTCAGTGACAATCGCCTCTCGAGCCTAACCCGTATATAGTTCCTCATGCGGTCCCGGTGATTTTCGTCTAGACATCTACATATTGACGGCTCTACCTGAAGTAACCTCATTTGGAACCGTTTGGCATTAACTGCAACCCGCGTCCAATATGATGAGCGTGCCTCCCTGGAGTCTTCCGACATGGACACGAACTGTACCTGGGCTATGGGGTTGCTGAACTGTACCCTGCGGTGTTGGTCTTGTTGCTTCTTGTTGTTCTTCTCATTCACGGTTGTCTCCACTTCATCCTCGCCCGGTACCTGGGCTATGGGCTTGCTGAAATGTACACTGCGGTGTTGGTCTTGTTGCTTCTTGTTGTTCTTCTCATTCACGGTTGTCTCCACTTCATCCTCGCCCGGTACCTGGGCTATGGGCTTGCTGAAATGTACACTGCGGTGTTGGTCTTGTTGCTTCTTGTTGTTCTTCTCATTCACGGTTGTCTCCACTTCATCCTCGCCCGGTACCTGGGCTATGGGGTTGCTGAAATGTACACTGCGGTGTTGGTCTTGTTGCTTCTTGTTGTTCTTCTCATTCACGGTTGTCTCCACTTGATCCTCGTCCGGTACCAGGTAACGTCCGCGGCGTCTGCGTCTGCTTCCCACCTCTGCGTCTGCGTCTGCGTCTGGGGACGAAGTTTCGTGATTTGAGCACTCGTTTTGCACGTCACACAGGGCATTGCATTGGGATGTCATGGAGGATTGGGCTGTCTCGGTAGAGAGGTTGTGATCAGTTTTGCCCCGAGCACCGTTTCTTGTAATCGGTCTGGGTTTAGGTCTGTGTGTATCGATATTGGCCTCGTGAGACATCATGTATGCTGTTCGAAACCTAATGACTCGGTTCTATGATTATACTGTAGCGTCTATGGGATCCTGTGTGTGTGTATATGGGTAATGTAGTGTGGTGTGAGATGTATTAATGTGTGCCATTCGCATGTAAAATATATATGTCCGTACACACTGCACGCATAGCCCTATAGTGAAGGTCTTTACACAGTCTACCACTATTCTATCTGCCACGCTTGTCCGGTTGGAATAAAGAAGTGGCGTGAGTCGGTAATATGTACCCAGCTCATGTACTCTTTCATATCATCCCTACCTACACCTGTGAATGTTGTCTATGTTCCTATGCATAGTATTGTTATGTTGAAGTGATGAACCTGTGTCAATAAAGGATACACCAGAGGCTAAGACGATTTGTTCCTTGTCATTTATTCACTGTCATTTACTCACATTTACACCACAAAAATCACATATATATTTCAGGTTGAAATGCACACGGGAGGGTAGTCCACTAGTGGAACACGTAATGTTCATCGCCAACAACCAAGTAACAAAGGCACAATAGGGACAACATCTGTTAAGCTACACAACTGATTTTACATCATTGTAAGGAGACCTAGGGTCTAATCCATGAGGGACAGTGTCAAGATTTTTTTTTTTTGCATTCCTTCTGAAGCTCCGGGTCTTGTAGACAGCTTTGTGTTTCGGGCGATGCAGATCTTTACACCGGGGACTGGGGCTGTAAACACAACGTACAACACCGTGCACAACGCTCAACATACTCTGGGTTCCATGAAAATATCACTACTATAGCCATACCAAATGGTCTGGGTAAGGTCTAGCTACCATCCCTCGGTTCTCAGCTCAGACAGAGGTGGAGATTACAGAGACGATGGATGGAGGTCCTTACATGAAGCTGGACCTGCGAATTGTAAGGGTTGACGTTTTCTGCTGCTCATGTAGTCCCGAGCTGAGGAGGGTATGGAACTGGGGTTGGTATTAGTGATCGGCCACAGCTGGTGCTAGATCCAGGGTCCAGGAAATCTTGTGGTGTTGGTTGTTTCCAACGATGACTGTTGCCCCTGTCATCTTCTTTACTTTGAGTCTTGTGAAGGTTGGACTAGGAGTTGCTGCGGTGCTGCAAATTGCACGTGTCTCAAGGGGTAGTCAGACAAGCTTTTCACTGACGGGTCGACGTAGCTCGCAAGCATGGCTAACAGAGAGTCGAGATGGTGGTAGTGTGTCAACTCTAGGTACATGGGTCTTGTGAAGGGACTGTCCTTGGGTCCTATCATTGCATTGACTCCATCACGGCTGAGGGATTTCACATTGACACGGTCCAGGGGTTTCCTTCCTCGTGATCTGTCAGGGTCCTGTTCTTCAACAGGAGACAGTTGTACCACGAGGCCATTGCGTTAGTCGATTCGGTGGGTGATCCTGGTGTAGATTACTGGTGGCGATGTAGGAGTGTATAGGAAGGCCTGCTTGGGTTATCCGAGGTGGGTTTGATGAGAGCGCAGAGCGAGTTGTTGTCACAGTGATCGACTGGGCAGAGTTTGCTGTGCCCAGATAAGGTTTCCCAGAGGAGCGCTCAGTGACAATCGCTCTCGAGCCTAACCCGTATATAGTTCCTCATGCGGTCCCGGTGATTTTCATCTAGACATCTAGATATTGACGGCTCTAACTGACGTATCCTCCTTCGGGAGCAGTTTGGTATTGACTGCAACCCGCCACCAATATGATGAGCGTGCCTCCCTGGAGTCTTCCGACATGGACACGAACTGTACCTGGGCTATGGGCTTGCTGAAATGTACACTGCGGTGTTGGTCTTGTTGCTTCTTGTTGTTCTTCTCATTCACGGTTGTCTCCACTTCATCCTCGCCCGGTACCTGGGCTATGGGCTTGCTGAAATGTACCCTGCGGTGTTGGTCTTGTTGCTTCTTGTTGTTCTTCTCATTCACGGTTGTCTCCACTTCATCCTGGCCCGGTACCTGGTAACGTCCGCTTCGGCGTCTGCGTCGTGGAGGACTTTCGTGATTGAGAACTCATTTTGCACGTCACACAGGGCATTGCATTGGGATGTCATGGAGGATTGGGCTGTCTCGGTAGAGAGGTTGTGATCGTTGTGCCAAGCACCGTTTCTTGGTAATCGGTCTGGGTTTAGGTCGTGTGTATCGATATTGGCCTCGTGAGACATCATGTATGCTGTTCGAAACCTAATGACTTCGGTTCTATGATTATTATACTGTAGCGTCTATGGGATCCGTGTGTGTGTGTGTGTGTGTGTGTGTGTGTGTGTGTGTGTGTGTGTGTATGGGTAATGTAGTGTGGTGTGAGATGTATTAATGTGTGCCATTCGCATGTAAATATATATGTCCGTACACACTGCACGCATAGCCCTATAGTGAAGGTCTTTACACAGTCTACCACTATTCTATCTGCCACGCTTGTCCGGTTGGAATAAAGAAGTGGCGTGAGTCGGTAACATGTACCCAGCTCATGTACTCTTTCATATCATCCCTACCTACACCTGTGAATGTTGTCTATGTTCCTAGTGCATAGTATTGTTATGTTGAAGTGATGAACCTGTGTCAATAAAGGATACACCAGAGGCTAAGACGATTTGTTCCTTGTCATTTATTCACTGTCATTTACTCACATTTACACCACAAAAAATCACATATATATTTCAGGTTGAAATGCACACGGGAGGGTAGTCCACTAGTGGAACACGTAATGTTCATCGCCAACAACCAAGTAACAAAGGCACAATAGGGACAACATCTGTTAAGCTACACAACTGATTTTACATCATTGTAAGGAGACCTAGGGTCTAATCCATGAGGGACAGTGTCAAGATTGTTTTTTTTTGCATTCCTTCTGAAGCTCCGGGTCTTGTAGACAGCTTTGTGTTTCGAGCGATGCAGATCTTACACCGGGGACTGGGGCTGTAAACACAACGATACAACACCGTGCACAACGCTCAACATACTCTGGGTTCCATGAAAATATCACTACTATAGCCATACCAAATGGTCTGGGTAAGGTCTAGCGCTACCATCCCCTCGGTTCTCAGCTCAGACCGAGGTGGAGATTACAGAGACGATGGATGGAGGTCCTTACATGAAGCTGGACTGCGAATTGTAAGGGTTGACGTTTCTGCTGCTCATGTAGTCTCGAGCTGAGGAGGGTATGGTCACCACATCCGGGATGTCTCTCTGACAATCAACCGGGATCCTTTCGTGCTTCCCCTTTAGGATGGTAGATGTCAGCACCATGGTCACCACGATACATGAGGTAGATTATGATATTGAACACGGCGATAGCGCACTCCATGTTATGCAACCTCTGCTGGTTGCTGATCAGAGGTCGGTACAGCAACTCCATGCAGCCTGCGATCACGGCCATGAACAGCTCAATGTTCATCATGACCAGGCACGTCCAACGCACGGTCCTGGTGCTATTGGTAGACTCCGGACCCCGAGGAGCCCTCGGAGTCGTCCAGTTTCCTTTTGCTCTTGGCTGCGAAGTAGCTGAGCACTATGCTCACCACCATGGCCAGGCAACCGAGCGTGATGAGGGCTATCCCCGCGTGGATGTAAGCGCTGCTGGTATTGGTCTGCCTTCGGAAGGAGGCGACTGCGTTGCGGCTGAGTCCAGCCGCCCGTGGTCCTGGTAACGTGCCTGTTGTCAATGAAGTAGAGAACGTTGTTGGGAATGGTGAGAAATCCCACGATGAGAGAGGTGATGACTGCAGTGGCACCTCCCAGCTTGCCCCTGAAACGGACCTTGCTCAGCATGGGGCCGTTAGGTATCGCTGACATTCTGCTGTTAAACAGATCTTTGCTCTTGGATATCAATGACTCGAAGCCTCCAAGGCTTGGTTTCTTGCGATTCATATCTGTTTAGGGAATCGCTGGCCTCCTCCCTGGGTTCCTAGGTTACCCGGGTTCTCTTTTGTCCTTCCTTATTTACTCACGGTGCAAGATTGGGAGTACCCGAACAGTCCTCTTTTCTGTGGTTTTGTTTATCAATGGGATCCGGTTATAGTATCAGCCTACCAATCCTTGAACATTTAATACAATGAAGCTCCAAGACCCCGTGATCGAAGTTCTTAGGCTCAGGAGGTGAACGATGGCGAAGTCTACAGGCGACCACCGTTGGTACAAGGTTCAGGGTATCACCAAAACCATACACTCCATGGTGTACTGCAGGAAGCGGTCATCCGGTCACAACATGATAAGCATGGATCTGTTCACCAGGGTTGTAAAGGACCTGAACGCCAACCCGGAGAGCTCGCTCCAGTGGGTGCCTGAGTATGTAAGAAACCTGAATGCTCCCGAGTCCAAGGGCACCAAGTTCACGGAAGACCTGCTGCAACTGGTGAGGTCTAAAGCCCTGACCCCAGATGCCTGCAGACGCCTGTGGGACAGGAGCCGTATGTCCACAGGTATAGGCGTTGCGGTAGACGCACAGTGCAAGGACGTGTTCAACGGAAAGAAGAAGATAAGTGACGTGGGGCCCGTGTCTCGCCTCATTCTCACACAGCTCGAGGCCCTGTGCCTGACTCCCATTTGCGCAGGCCTCAAGGTTGCCGGTTTGCCCACGCCCGATATGTTCGGTGAACCCGGATCCTACACGTATCACAACGGCTGTACGCGAGGCTGCAAGGCCATCCGTGACACATGGGGCTCCTACACCCGAGGTGGACCTTGTTGCCCACGACACAGTAAATGACAACATAGCGCTGCTGGAGCTCAAGACCAGGAACAACGACATTATCGACCAGACTACCCTGTGGCGATACAACACTCAGCTGTGGCTGACCTGGGTGATGTTCTCGCTCACGTACCCGAAGCATGGCAGAGCGGTCAGCCGCATACCTTGTGATAATCAGACCGGGGACCAACCAGGTTACCATACGGAGTTGTTTAAGGCCCACGATATCTAAAAGTATACGCAGCAAGTTCCCGTGGCTCAACTGTTTCTGCACCCAGGTGCTTAATTGTCTAGCCCCTATGTGTGTGAACATGAGAGTCGAAACTCAGCTGGCCTCCTCGGCAAGTAGACGGGTATCCTGGGTAGACCCTAAAGACCTGTGTTATAGGAACATAATGTTCAACCAGGAAAAATTAAAAACAGGAAGACTGTAGATGGGCCATTGACCTGGGTTTCGGATGATGTTCTCGTGTTGACATCGACCAAGATCACGACAAGGAAGATCACGGCTAAGAGGAATAAAAAACGTACATGCGGTGTACATTTTACATGTTCTCTTTGTATAGTCCTTTAGCAGGACTCTCCCTACGCCACAACACCACAGCAGCAACCAAGCACCAAGGAAAACACTTACCGAACCAGGACTAACGTCCAACTAGGGCTCATTTGACCAACCCCGGGCCCCTAGCCTAGAGCATTTGTCAAAGGGTGCATAACCACATCCAACCAAGGTGTGCACTGGGCTTAAATGTGGGCCAGGTTAGACTGTCCGTGTGCACAGACTATAGACCTACTCCATTTGGCTGTTACTCGATCGGATAACGCTTTGAACCGAAATGGGGTTGAAACACAAGGCTATCCACGCAATGCTCGCAAACCCTCACCTGGCACCGTTCGAATTGATCGACAGACCCTGCAAGCGACAGGATTGGACTCTGATAGACCATCTCATGGTAATCCACAAAGTGAAGGAAAGTGACTACATCGAGGGTGATTCTCAGGCGTCCATAGTGAACATGGCCAGAACTCTGGCACTTTGCTACATCTCTGAGACTGCAGCCAGCCTGTGTGTAGTGCTCGTAAGGGACGGCTCCGTGGCCCAAAAACCATCCGTGAGGGAGCTCAGACTCAACCGAACCCCTGTACCTCATAGAGTTCTGTAAGCGTAATCTGTGCGCCATAGAATACACCATGATGAAGCTGTTGGCCGACATGGGTATGAAAAACAACTTGTTTCTAGTGACCGGTGCCAAGGGAGACTCCTCCGAGGGCGAGCTCCTAAAGGGAACCTCGGTCGATAACCTGGTGTCTTTCCACCAGAAGTACCTGGAGTACCGGGAGTGCCAGGACGACATGTTATTCGCAAACATGCTCGATCCGTTTCGAAGATCTGAATCCCGCAGAGTGTCAACTCTCCGCCGTAGATCCCGCAGACGGCTCGATAGACAGACCCGAGGGACTCGAGGGCGTCTTTGTGAGCGACCTTCGCGGACCCCGAGACTATACAAGTGTCTGTATTGCGGGGACGCGTGTCTACGGTGTACCACCACAGAGGCCGACACGCTGCTCGTGGAGTTGGCAAACATTCTGAAGGGTAGTGTGACCGTGTGCACCGGAGATTCAGATGTGGTGGCCGTGCTGACGGCTTGCGGCCGCGAGGGCATTACCATGAGGCTAGACAACAAGAGCTACCACGAGGATCGAGACATGCACATGTCAACCTTTGGAGAGCTGCTGTTTGCCATTCCCGAACACAGCACCCAAAGAAACATGGCGTTTGGGGAGCTGGCTTCGAGCGAGAATAGGTTCCGAGTGCTTTCCGACATCTCAGCCGAGGAAGAATACCTGCTCCCGGCGCCTCGAAAACAACACGACGCTTTGGAGGTCATTCTGGATGATCACGGCAATGTCAACTTTAAAGAGAAACTAGCTAGGTACCTTTACCTAGGCGGGATCAGGGGATCTCTCTACTGCACCTTTCTGTATAGGTTCTTTGAGTCAACCGCCCGGAACAGATTGCACGGTTTGGCCCTGGCTGTAAACAACGGCCGTCTCTGTGCCGAAACAGCCTGTTATATCTTCGAAACCCTGTGCCCCACATCTGACGAGAGTCCGCTATCGAGATCCGAATCGGATAACCCCCCCGTCTACCGGCAAGAAGAGGACGATCTCCTGTGTCGAGGGACACCAAGTCCCCGACCTCTACCTAGACAAAGACGCAGAATATAAGGTGGTCCTGATGAAAGAACAGAAACATGTAATGAATTGCCTCAAGCGGTTGAGTAAAGCGTACATGAACGGGATGATACCGAGGGCAGTTACGGACGTTTCTTGAGGTTGAACCGATCAGGGCCCCACTTTTACATGCGCGTGAAAGGAGATGTACTCCGAGAACGAGACAGACCGAACGGAAAAGCTGGTTTTCATGATTCTATGTGGGACCGATTATAACATCGTTCCTATGGGACTAGGGATGAAGAGATTGCTGACCGGAGTGGTGACCAACTACCAGTCATTTTCGTCTTGGTGCAAAGAGGTGAAGATGCTACTGTGGGGAGCAGGATCTCCTCGGGAGTGTGACTATCACACTATGGGTATGAAGCTGGCTGATATCACAAAGATCCCAACAAAGACCCGGTCTAGGTACTGGACAGAGTTGAATTGCGGATTAATGGCTAAGACCATGAAATATGTCTGGGAATTGTGGAACCTGGAGAGGCCTAGACCCGGACCCAACTATGGGTTCTCTGTACACGACGGCGGTGGCATAGTCCGCTTTGACTGTGACACCTCTAATGAAATGGAACCTTGAGGCCGTGATGATGATGTTTTACATGCTGTTCTATATGGACAGCAGAGGATGTGAGGTGACTGTGGTCTGTCTGTACGAAGTGTGTTATGCTGTATACAATAAACTCTATCATACCTATCTGACTGAAATACATCTAGTCTCTTACTCTAGTCTCTTACTTATAAAGCTTGTCATTTGATAAGGTCTGGAACATCACGGGGCCCTTGTCAATGTGCACCACATGTACCCTAATGTGGACAGTAATGAGGACAACATACGATAACATACATATGACAATATGTATAGGATATACTATACTAGCTAAAGTATACGTGCACATGCAATAACATCTTCTCTGAATGGTCTGAATGGTGTAGTAGATGCACACATACCCATGCTTGGATATATGAGCGAGGATGGACCCAAGATAGGCTGGCATATCAGACCACTTACCACTGTTAGACTGCCTTTGACAATGGAATAATTGTATGGATGTAACCCTCTGGCCTTGAAATGAACAAGGAGACACAGGTGTTTCACTCTTTCCACTCACAGGTGTTTATTTCGTTTGTAGTACACAGATCTTGGTTGGTTTGGTAAAGGACTCAGCTCTACTAGTCAGGCACTACATAACACAAAGACATCTTCCATAGACATTGTTGGCATATCAAACACATGCATGTTAAACGAAAACACTACCAAGGAGATGAAACTCCTATTGGCCTCAGGGACCGTAGTGAAGGGTGTGTTGCCCCTGAACAGTTGTTCCAGTGTATTAATCAATGCCATTCGATCTTTTCGGTTTACACGGAACTCTGATTCTTCTTCAGGAAGCAGTTGACCATGATCAATCAGTACTTCTATTGCGGGCATGATACGAGTGATCCTCTGGATGTAGGAACACATCGCAGGCATAGACAGTAAATTGTTGACTCTACCACCAAGTGCGCGTCGCACCTGGGTTGTGAGGTTATATTCGGGAGGATCCGTCCTGACTGAAACAGACACACAGACACATAGAGTACCTTAAGTTAAGAGCGAGTCATGATCAACATATCCAGGCCTTGACTTCACAGTACAGTTGTTTGCACTCACCGACTTTCCCCTTGGTCCGTACATAAACAGGTCATCATATAGGTAGGGATCTCTCTCACGTATAATCTCGAGGAATCCAATTGCCCGTTCCTCGGTCTTGAGGCAGTGGTCGATTAACTTGTACATCGTCGTGACCGTATTGGTCTTACTGTCATATGACCTGAGTGTATCCCCACCATCCGGGTATCGCGTGAGGACTTGTTCAACGGTACCTCCGATCACTGTATGCCTCTCTGCTATGTCGTCCTTGAACCGCTCCAATGTATTACGATACTCCATTATACAGGCTGATGTTGTTTGTGACCGTGAATGTATATGTGGTAATGCGTTACTCCTTCATATATATATACCCCATGTCTGGATGAATGGTCTAGTAGAGGTACCACTGTTTGGATACAAGAGCCGTGAGCTTGGATGTACCCAACCTCTGCTGAAATATCAGCACCTTTGCCAATTGCATACTTGTATAATGTTTGTGGTTACTCAATGCATCATCGGCTAATAAACATCCACAGGCATTATGTGTAGTGAGGTATTCCATCATTTATTTTGTCTCACACATATAAACACAGCAAGGACATGATGATTACAGATATATGTTGTATATAGTGTATTGTATGTACATCCGACAGTTGTGTTGGTAGAAGAAGAAGAAGAAGAAGAAAAGTCCCAGGGTGTAGAAGGGCTAGGCCGAACGCTGTCTTCCTAACCACGGGTCCCGGTGTCACACGATCTTTTCAGGTTCTGTAGAGTGAAACACAGAGTGGGGAGTGAGACAACCGTAACCTGACCACTGGTCACAGTTGCTTCTTTTATATGTACGAACGTAAGATGTCCTTACCCCTTTCCACAGCTCCGATCACCGACACATCTGTAGCGCAGATGACATGTACGTCCTCCTGCATGTTTGGCACATCATACCTCGTATCGCCAAACGAACAAGTCGTGGGAACGTACACAGGGGTGGTACAAAGGTGAATGTGGACTCGAACATGGTTTATAAATACGGGACCGTCTGCTACGGGTCCAGTAGGTGATCAACACCAGCCCAAAAACAATTAACAATGGAGCCCCGATCAAGCTGATTTTGAGCCACCCGTCTTTGTTGTTACTCCACCAAGACGTAGTACTGTAGTAGTCGTAGTAGTCAACCATTGTGTCAACTATTGTGAAGAGCTGAGAGCCCACTACTTTGTGTAGCTTACTTGAATCCAAATTTCATGCCCTAGACATATACTTATATATAAAATCACCGATTGTTAGTAGTTTAGACAACCCCACACCTGCACTGACAGTTGTTTATTTTATGTCCACTTTGACAATGACCACTCGCCACACACTATTAGTATATAAGGAATTATTTCATTTTAATATACACAGGTGGCACATACATCGTGACAGTACATTGGAACCGCATTGCAAGCAAATAGCCTTCAGTGTTGTCCATGTTTTAAACAGTGTGCGGTGTCGTTGCAGCTCCATTAAAATCAGTGTAGTCACCCGGGATCACTGTGTTGTTGATCTGTCCGCAGCTGAGGTTAGTTCCACAACCAGGTCAATTTCCTCGAGATAGGTGAAGATCAGACTCATCACAACCAATGTGCGTTTATGGTGATGGGATACAATCATGTCTGCTAGGTCACAAACGTCTAGCCTCTCACTACGTCCGTAGGGAATACGCTCATACCCCTTGATGATTTCCCATGTCAGCAACAGTTTCACTCGTTTCACAGTAGCATCACTGAGGTTCAACATTGTGTCTTGAAATGATGTCTTTATCTCCGGGTTCCAACGCATATCATACTTCACAAGTTTCTCAAGGCCGTGAGCCTCGAGATCCGACACTTTGAAGTCAGGGTTGTGCCTTTTGAGTATGTGGACCAGAACATCCCAGGCTACATTATTGTTCAGGTAGGCCTCCATCATATGGATCAGCTTCTCGGGGTGTTTCATATCAGGCCTCAGCTTCCTTTTCATCATGGCAATGCTGTCTGTCAGTTTGCCATCTAGGCCAAGACCTTTGTGGTCTTGTATAGCTGCCACTACTTTATCATAGACATCTTTATGTCTCATTAGGTAGTTGGCCATTTTGAACTTCTGAGTCAGTTCCATTCTGTGTGTCTGCTCTGGCCTCTCAGAGAGCTGGACATGCAACTGTGTAAATACTGTATGTGATCCTGTTATATCGTTGTATCGGTCCTCCAACCCTGTGTAATACATCCAGACCTTACCGCATGGTGAGAGACAAAGTGGAAAGTGGACAAAGTCTAGAGGTCCCATAGATGCTGTTACTTACCATTTTATACATCTCGACCTAGGTTCATGTAGACTACCCACAGCTGCAAGTCATGGCTGTACACGTATACCTCAAGAGATGGAATCAATGTCACCTGAGTGACAAACTCAAGGATGTCACATTTGATAGGTTCCTAGCCATCCCAAACAAACAGGTGATGGCTGCATACGGAGAAGTTTTCGCTAAGCACCACCGGAACCTTTGCGATACTCTACGAAAGCGCTGATGCAGAAACTGTTGGTAGATCGGACAGACGCTGTTACACCTACGCCATGGAAAAGTACAGGCACAGATCCCAGCGGTCTAGCGTCGACCATGAAGAGACTATCGGTCAAGGATCGACTGGGCGTCAGGAGGATATTATTCAACTCTTCACCCCGTGACACAGACATGGGTTCCACTGTCACCAACTGTGAGCGACGTGTCTCCGCAAGGGACCGAATGGGGGTCCCGTGGAGAGCCAACAACTGGAGGCGAGAGAGAGGATTCAGATTGAGACCGGTGCACAGGATGGGTAACAAGCACTCTGAGTGTACTGGTACCAACATGGTCACTGGCAGACACAGTAGCCATAGAGCTCACCCTCATCGACCTCACCCTGATAGAGAACGTTCACGTCGAGGCGGATACCCTGGGCACAGAGCTAACATGTTGAGATTCAGAAACAACTACAATGACTGACCTGATAATGGCTGACTGAGGGCGCAGCTCTGCAGGCATATGCGTATGTGTGATCGGGTCCTTGTAATGTGACAATATGTGAAAATAAAATGATGTCTACACAGAGGTGTGACTGTGAGCAGTTTATTTAGTTCAATTCATTCTTTACATGTCAATGCAATACTCGACAGTACACTACATAGGGATAGATATACCAAATCTCCACTCACTACACACGGTCAAATGTGGTGTATATAAAGGTGTGTATTCAACATGTATATCCTAAATTGACATTCACAAAAGAGGACATCAAACCTGCCTATCTAACTGCCTATCACAGAGAAAGACAGTCCATCCCTGGGGGTGTGTGGAGCTATATCACTTCAGGCCAGTCCCGAAAGACAAGTGACAGGCGAAGGGGATACTCGTACCCCTCTTCCGGATCTGGTGTAGGTATCCTGGGAACCGCACAGCTCCAGATCATCGGCATTGTGTTGGTCAGATTACTCTGGGGATTGGAACCCACCCGACGGTGGTGTTGGTAGTAGCAGGTTGAGCCGAGCGCACGTCCCCACGGCCTTCATCGAAGTATCGGCACGGTTTACTCGCCATGTAGTCCTTGTATATCTGGATCAGTTTCTGCTTCTCGTCTTTATCTTCGACCCAGTGGTCACTTGGGATGTAAAGCTCGATCTGGTTCTAACGCTGGGCACAATTTAACTTGTTTGGCATCGAGGAATGTCACTCTCCTCCATGTGCGGATGCACCCCAAACAAAAACAGTGGTTACAGTTGGCCAGAATTCCGAATCTCCGCTCCCTCGGATTGTCTTTGTTCAACACCACATCCAGGCACACACAACACACCTTGTCTCTACTGTGCTGGATGGCAATGGGGGTGCCCTCGTCAGTCTCCATGTGTGTCTCTGAGAGCTGTCTCTCCACATTTGCGAGCTCACTCGGACCACGGTAAGGTTGTCCCTGACCACACACTGCAACCGTTACCCAGTCCATCACATCTTGCCCCGTAGATGTTGCTGCTGCCATTGCCATTGCTATCTGTAGGGATTAGCCTGGCTGTTGTGAACAGTACCACTGTTAGTGGTAGTAAAGTAAACGAATGTCTCCAACCATGGACAGGGTATCAGCCCATGCTAAGCAGGAGTGTTGTCTATTGTGTGGTATTACATTGACTAAGGGCTACATAGTCCATTGTGACAATTAGAATTGAAATGGTCCGTACCAATGTCATTGGTACACACCGGATGGTACTAGGTGTCGATGTGTACCCTTTGTTAAGTGTACACGTTTTAACCACTCAATATTCATCCTCACTCTCCAAGTTTGAATCATAACATCCTTTGAGAAACACAGTTCTTGGTTTAGTATCTGGCTTACGATCCGGACCTTTGAAAGGTTTGCCATGTGTCCTGCCTCTATATCGCTGATCTGTCAGGTCTGGATACAATTGGTTGTTGTTGCTTTGCAAGTGGAGCCCTTGATCATTTTGCTTGGTGTAGTCCATCTCTTGCGTATACTCTCGAACCGAATTTGGTGGCTGCTGTTGTAATGTCTGCTGCGGAAGACCGTGCTGCCGAAGCTGTGGATACCGATCATTGTCCTGAGTCTGGGGTAGTAGCTGCTGATGCGGCTGCTGAAGTGGCTGTTGAGGTGGCTGCTGATGTAGCTGCTGATGTGGCTGCTGATGTGGGCACTGCTGATGCTGTAAAGTTTGGGGTAGCTGCTTAAGCGGTTGTTGGGGAAGGTAATTGGGGATCCTGCTAATGAAATAGCCTTCTGGGATAGGTGGAGCAGAAGGGTAGGTTGTACACATTTTATTCTGGAGCCAGCCCAGTGGTACATCCACTAAGGAGCTGAGATGTTCTTGGGTTCAAACAGTGATACATGGACCAGGCGGTTAGACCCCAATCCCTGATGGTTGTATGGCTTAAGGCATGCTGAGCTAATGCAATACCCGGAAACAACAGATATATGTAGTATCTGGACAATTTGCCAGCCTCAAACAATATCGGATCCGGTATAGGCGTTGCGAACGCCCAGTGCTACTGCATTCCATGCGGTGTAGTGAATCTACATCAGCTCTGGGAATGTACAACATATCAGCTCTTTGCCACATATCCCAAGCAAGACCCGCAAGGTCATCTGGAGGGTGTCTCTGTCTTTGGACACTGTATATGTCATCAACCCTGTAGCTGGCGCACCTGCCACTATGAGGCACTCGAACAGCGACACGGACGCATGTTCAGAGAACACGATCTCTCTACGACCCGAACCGTTCATCTCCTATTTACTACCCCAGATGTGTTACAGAGACCTAAGCTATATATCGTAACACGCTTTTACGTGTGACAGAAATGGCAGAGGAGAGGCTTCACACCAGGAGCTGCGCAGAAAGGTTGCTCGACTTGGTAGAGCGTTACAATCTGTATCACGTTAAGACCTTACATTACAGCGATGTGACAAGCGTGCTGCAGTGGCTTGGGGGTAAACACGGGGAATTCACCTTCGCCCACTATGAAGACACCGTAGCGGTACTCAATAGGGCTGTGGGACAGTGTAAACTCCGGAACGAGTAGGAGTAATGGGTATTCACGAGGAACCTCAGGTCGAGGGAGAGATCGCTTTAGTGGTACACATAAAAAGAGACTACAAGCCAGAGATCAGGACCTGTAAGTATGACTCCGTTGTACTGTTCCTGGTGATCCAATGCAATACGAGAGCCCCGTACTCTCATGAGCTGACCAAGTTGATCCGAGACACACATACACTGATCGGGAATCCCCGGACCCCCATATTCCCCACGTTTGCCAGGTGTAGTCCTCAGCACATCGAAGCCATCTCTCAGCAGGCGCAACCGGTTATAGACGGCTTCTTGCCCTCGAGCTATAAAACGACCACACCCAGGACGTCCACGGTGATCATAGACAGCTTTGGCCGCAAATACGAGCTTCTAACATCTACCGAAGAGGCCAAGCCATGGAGTGTGTACACAGACATAGCGGTACCCGGGATTCGAAATGTGAATTCGACATAGAAGAACTGATAACAACGCCAAACAAGGTGATGGGTAGAGGAGGCTTCGGGGTGACCGTGCCCCTCAGCGATAGCATGGTCGCAAAGACCAACCTGTTTCCGGAAATGGTGAACTGGAGCGTTCCTTTCGTAGACAAGGAATTCAATCGCTACGCGCATATCGCTTCTCAGGTGGAGGAGGTCATGATCGGCGTCTCCATGCAACACCCAAACATCCTGCGCACATTCGGAGGTTTCTGGTGCGACATTCCCGGCTACCAGTTGGGAGGTAGAGCTGTGCTGGTCATGGAACGAGCCCTCTTGTCGCTGCAGGAGTTCATGTGGCGTATACGCGAACACTCTAGCTCTGTAGTACCCAGCGGTCGAACTGGACACCCTAAAGGGCTGGAGTACCTGAGATCCAGACGATCCAGCACAGAGACTTCACGTACAGGAACGTCTTGGTCTGTCACCAGCCGGACAGGAAACCGTTACCCTTTGCATTCAAGATCAGCGACTTTGGCACATCGTGCAACTCTCTACCCCAGATCAGCCTAGGGGCAACCGCACTAACATGGCTCCAGAAGTGCTGTGGTGCTTGAACTCAGCCACCGGGAGTGATATATTCAGCTGGTACTGCGTGATGTGGGAGTTACGCAGTGGCTTCCCCTGGTAAATTACAAGGCTTCAGATAACACATATTGTAAAAAGACATACGCTGAGAATCTCTCCAAGCTGGTTGGGGGTATACAGCCCTGAAAAGGATTCAGCGTTCGAGCTCAGCCACATGAAAGCGATCAACGCTCGCGCCCTTCATGCCAAACACAAAAACAAAAGGCCAAACGTAAAGAGGATACTGGACAACCTCCATCAGATGGGACATGCCATAGCGGACAGGACCTTTATCTGTATGGGAGTGCTTTGCATTACGCTGTTCCCTCAAGAGAGGTGGTCTCCATCCCAACTGCTGGAGCTCACTCGATACCAGTGTTTGAGTGGGGATATCAGTGGCGCACGGTTACCTTCCGAACAGATGCCGTTGTCCGTACAGGTAGGGGAGTATAGGTCGAACCGACATCATAGTCGGAGACGACTGCGTCCCCGAGGGACTCACTAAATTGGTGTCAGATGGATCGGCGACGAGGATCCACCATTTCAGTGATCACGTCCGACTCAAAAGTGTACTACGGGATAGACTTTATGAGGTTGGCTCCTGATCTTATCCAGCCTTACACCTGGTACTCAAAGAAGGTGAAAGCGCTGGAAGATGTATAAGAGCAAGTATAACAAACGCAAGGCTGGTGACAACGACAACCTTGTAGGGGAAAGGCTGTCAAAATGGCTCCTGGAGGTAAGGTAGTAGACAATTCAAGACAAGAGGGAATTTCCAGGGTCCTCGGACTAAGACAACAGGTTCCTTTTCAACCAGCCGTTACGGATGTGACACAGGCATCCCCACCCGGAGGACGAGCTGCTGCCCGTACCAAACACCGATGCTCACTGCGCGGAAAGAGATATTGGAAAAGCCGGGCGCCCTCATCCTAGATTACACTGACCTACAACGCGCAGCAACGCCTGGTACAAATGTTGACCTGTAGTGATGCTGGTGATGCGATACTCAGCAGTGGCGTGATGCCAACATGTCTTTCATGAGCAATACCGCAGACAGCACTCTAAACACTATGTCAGGTCAACTGACATCCCGTGTCATATGCGGCAGGGCCCAAGGGCAGGACATTGAAGCTTGTCTCCAAGATGCCCGCAACCAAAACCACAAAGAGAATTGGCCGAGGACCCAGTCCCGCTAGCCGTAGAGGAGCAGTATGGTTCCAGTCATTTTGCGAGGCAAACAGATTGAGGGGAGATAGACACGACCATGGTCATTCTCAAGAGCCACAACGAGAAGGAGATAGCACGTTTCACAGACAACGTAGTTGTCCAGTCTCAGGACATGACCGAACGCACCCTCTCATATTCGCTGGTCCCAGAGACGGATTGTGTAGGTGCTCTAGGCGCAACGGCATGTTCATCTTCCAATATGCCCAGTTCTTCCAGGGGTGCAAGCAGGTGTTGAACTGGAATGAGTCGGAATCACCTAACTTCGGTACACGCCTTCCTGCAACAGGTTTTCTCACACTCCAAGGCATCCGTAGACCTGGAGCTGGTGCCCACTCACATGACCGAATGGAGGGATGTCCTGATCGGTAAAGGGGCCGTGATGATCGACATTGTCCCTTATCTCAGCAGGAACTTCAACATGCCCCAGTCCTCGATGTTTGGCAAAGAATGTAGGAGCTTGGTCAGTCTCTGTACTACTATGGTGGCAAAGCACTCACCCAAATCCAATCTGTGCAAATGGCTTTGCAACCTGAGCACCGGTACGTCCTCCTCGCATGTGCTGACCAATGCCATCCAGTGGTTGAGACAATTGATATCCCATCGAAAGGACTACTCCATACTTGTCGACCATATGCGGTAACTGTTTCCACGTTCAGGGATTATTTGTCCGACATACCAAACTGGCTGACACACCTGGGTGAGGGAAGAAGAAGCTTGTAATAGAAGCAGCGCCAAACACGTGGTGTACGGAGACCCGAAGCCTTCCAGAGGCAACCAGACAGCAGAGGTATGGGTGATACCCAAGATGAATGTACTGGTTAGGAACATAGTGCTCAGGATGAGAGTCAAGATATTCGGCTCATCGAGGCTCCAAGTGACCACACTGGATTGCACACAGGGGTTGGCGAAGGTGACTCTCAACAACTCTGCACTCTCTGGTATTTCCAGCTTAGATCACCTGGACCGGTCGAGTTTACTCAACCACAACGGCGCATGTTTTGCACATGACTCAGTTTCCAGAAGTGAGTCCAAGTGGGGCCCCAGTCATAATGTTCACAAGGTGTAAGAGCGGGACCTGTGCAGGAGTTCACTATCGAATATTACAGGATGACGATCCTGGTGGTTCTACTGAGCCAGCAGGGCTCGGTGAGATCTCTCAGAGAGCTGTTTGAAAACTTGGTGATGTTCAGCGGACAGACTATTAAGTGCAAAGACAGGACACCCTAGGATGTGGTTGTTTTTTGTAGGTCATCCCCCTTGTACATGTACCGATGTACTAAACCAGTCTTTACCATTACGCTAAGGATGTGTGACTACAATTGTGCATAATGCACCAAAAACACAGATGGAAATCACCGGCAATTTGACAATACCCCCGGTTGTGTGTATGAGGATATGCCGGGTAAAAAAACATTGGCAGAGATACCGCTGACATAGTGAACGTGGAGAAGCACTTCGCTTTCGGAGACTGTGAATCTGAAATACATTGTGAAAGGCCAACCAGAAGCAGCTCTGTACGAGCTGTATGCAGTTGCAGCTCACCGTGGTACACCCTACTGTGGACATTACACAGCTTACGTGCGGGAAGATGACAGTTGGTATCTTGCAGACGATAGTTGCGAAGGTTGTGCTCATGGGAGGATGTCATGTCAACCTACCAAGCGTTAGGCTCACCTACAATGTCGGAGTAGCTTACATGCTGATGTACCACAGGATGCACAGGCGATTGAACTTCTAGTGACATGTACAAATGTATGTGTGATGTTGTGATGTCTCTGTACAAATGTGATATACTATTGTTGATGTACCATGTCGATGTTGTACCATGTGTCTAACGTAATAAAGGTGTGTTACATGTACAGCCTCATCATTGCTATCCTGTGGCTTCTGTCAGATGTGTGATTGATGACCCTGTCATTAGCAAAGCCGCTGAGGCATTCGTTCTTTCTACCAAAACACAATGTACTTATTTATATGTCATACACACCATAAGCTTGGTTATACTATTTGGTTATACATATTATACAATTAGGTTATAAAAAAGTATTATAACGTAATAATAGTGTGTTAAATCGCAATTAGCATCATTGCTATCCTGTGGCTCTGTCAATGTCTGTATGATTGTTGACCCTGTCAGTAGTCCCACACACACCATACGCTGTGTTATACAAAGTAATCCATGTGTGTTATATCTGCATTAGCCTCATCTGTCACGGTTGCTTTCATTAGGCTTCTCTCATACAGTTGATGGTGCAGGTAATGAATGATTCCAAGAGATCGTCTTGATACTGATACATGTAATTCTTTTTATTATGTCATACACACAATACAATGTGGGTTATACAATGGCTATAAGCCAACCGCCCAATAGGATAGCTGTGTTACAGGGATGTGCTATACATACAGGCACACAGGTATAGAGAATCTAGCTAGGTAGATGTCACACATTATGCAATCTGAATCACTTGTTAACAAAATACCTATCGAGTGTATTAAGAACAACCTTAGGTTTGTTTGCCTTGTGCTCTGAATCGAATACTTGGATGACAGTACTACAGACGTGCATGGTTTCTCTAACTGAGACACACACACAGTGTGCCAGCACCTCTAAATATCGTATCATACAAGCACTTTGGGGCCCAGGTACAGGCTGCTT
Organism: Coregonus clupeaformis; assembly: GCF_020615455.1. Taxonomy (NCBI): domain Eukaryota; kingdom Metazoa; phylum Chordata; class Actinopteri; order Salmoniformes; family Salmonidae; genus Coregonus; species Coregonus clupeaformis. Next base: position 195,626 of record NW_025534433.1, read on the forward strand.
TTTTCACCGTATGGAAAGACATGATAACAACTCTCACATAGAGACAAGATATTCGTTGTCTTCGACCAAAGTCCGTTTCCTGGTCTTCAGGATCGCTCTACACCCTGTCCTTTCTGGACTGTTGTCTAGTCTATCGTTGCGTCGGACTCGAAGTCAAGATACTCTTCATCTGCATCTGCAGCAGATATAGCCCCAACAGGATGGTGTCCTCTCTGTGTAGTAGCCCTTGCTCCTCGCAATCCCCCTCACTCTCACCGTCAGCGATTGGATGACTGTTGTTGAAGGGTGTCAGTGGGCAATGCAGCTTGATGGGTGACCTTGGTCACCTTTGCAGCGTCTGCAGGGGCCGTCTCTTGGACGTGAAAGACCTGGACTCCGATGTGAAGATGTAGAGCCTCCTGGTGGGTTGATGAGGTCGTGCGTTTGACAATCTCCTGCTGATTGAGGGACCCCGCTCTCACTAGTTCCCTGTTTCTGTCTGGGGCGTATTGGCCACTTTGCCCCTTTTGAGTCTTCTGGCAGACTGTTATATCCTCGTGCTCAGAGTCGGTGTTGTGACGGAGAGCGCGGAGTGTATCTTGGAACGAGCTTGCCCCCCTTTATACATAGCTCACGTTTCTCCTCCCCTTCGTCGTAGACATCACTGTCGGGGGAGAGGAGGAGGAGGACTGCATGTTTTTTGTATGAGGGGAATCTCGGTTGCTGGTCCCTGTGTTCATAGCAGGCCTTACTCTTTTGCACCTAGTGTCAGACTTGTCTGTCTTCTTTTTAGCATGAGTCTTCTCTTCCCTGTCAAAGGCGCTTGACAAAGGAACTTATGTTGACCACCTTGGCACTCTTGCTACGTCTATCGTCACTCTTGTCGAACTTGTGTTTGCCCTTTGTACGTTTGACACGCTCACATCTGGCTGATTGAATCCTCCGAGTCTGATTGCAGTGCTCGCTTATACACCAGGACCGTCATCTTTATACTGCTGGCTAGGCTCAGGCGAGTACTGGTGCGGTACTGGTATTCTTCGGACTCTTCGGACTCTGAAGAATACACAAGTCTACACTTGCGTCGCCGACTGACATTACTTGTCTTACACTTAGCCTTCTTTGCACTGCTTTGAACCTGAGCACAGAAAGCTTTGTCATCCTCATCCTCATCTTCGACGCTGTATTCATCCTCTGTGGATGCGTCGTCTATGAAGTCATCACTGTAATCGTATTCGTCAGGCATCTGGCTGTTGTCGTACATCATCGTATCCTCCAAATCTTCGCCCGGGGTCTCATGCTCATCTTCTGCAAACTCTTGAAGACTGTCATCATCTTCACTGTTCGCTTCCTCAGCCTCGCTCAGCCAAGGGTGGTCGTTGTCGCCACTGTACCTGAGGGCGCCGGGAACTGTGTGCTGACACATCGCGGGCCTTCTTGCCACTCTTGGACCTGGATGCCTTATAGGCTGAATGTTTAGTTGACTGTGAGGCAGAGGGATCTCGCTTCACCGATGTGGGGGTGGTGGTGGTGGGAAGGTGCTTGTTTCGTACCAAGTTTGCCAACACCGCCTCTTGCTACGCATATCGCTCTTACTGCCTTTAGCAATAGGGTTGATCTTGGTTGACCTTTGTGGAGAGACCAGCTGGTCCGAAGTCACCCTGGGGTAATCCCGGGTGCCCTGGAAAGATGACAATACTCTTGCCTCTCAATTGTCGGTGGACGTAGACTCTAGCAATTCACCAGAGCTATGCTGAGTTGTCCTTCAACCCGTCACGTCTTGAGTATATTTAAAACGGTTCGGTTGGTAATTACCCAGTCGCAAGGATGTCACTATATCGCCTGTCCAGCAGAGTGTTGTCCAATCCCAGGAGGTACAAACAGCTTCTCTCCTGAGATGGTCATCGTTCAACCAGGGTTCGCTCAGCAGCAGAGTCGACATGTTCTTGATCCATGTACGTAATCGGACTTGAATCCTGTGTGAGCGATAGAGTAGAGACGGTCATGTTTCTCACTGACTCCAGCCGCAGTAGCATCATCTTCCCTGTTATCCTCACCTCAGCCTTACACTTAGAGGACGCATCTTGCGCTTCAGTGGATGACTGCGGGGAGCATGATCCGCTCTCTGTATCACAGCGCTCTCCTTCTCCTAGTTTCTGAGCTTTCTTCATCCTGTTGTGATAAGTGCGGAGCTTTAGAAAGAGCACCTTGGCAGTGGCGTACGTGTGTACAAACTCATTGTCCTTGTTCTTGCCTGTATCAGGTTTGATAGAGTGTGCCATCCTCTGTGCTTTGGCTCGTTGTCCCCGGGCTCTTATGTTTGAACAACTCCTCACACGCTGAGACCATTGCGGTTGTTCCCACTTTCACCATATCTCTTTCGGACGTAACCGGAGACGATTTCAGCCAAGGCCACCCAGTCCATTCTCATCTGCTCCTCCACCATACTGATACGCTTCTTTGTCACATTTGTGTGAATGGCGCTGTCAGAGGAGTGTACGTTCCAAAAACGTCAGGTATTCTCCACTTTGTCAAGTGGGCAATATAGCAACTCGGCCACTGCGAAGGCATTTGGAATCTTGTTTTCCATGAATCTAATGGCCAATTCCACCACCTCTACCATGATAGGATCCACAATCATACTCTCCACGTGCTTGGGTTATAATTGCACCAGCTGTTTGGATTAACACGTTTGATGAACGCTGACAAGGCAGGATTGTGTATCTCCCTGATACATGTCGGTTCCTGTGATAAACGTCTCCCCTATCCAATTCCTTTAGCGTTTCATTCCAACACCCCCACCAGCTCCCGTTGCCCTTGACGCATAATTGCTTCACGGCCCGGCAGAACCTCAATGTCGTGGACACATACAGCTCAGGAGCCTGAGCCTGACCCTTTCTCAGAACGACAACCGGTACCAGGTTCACCCGCTTGCCACCAGTAACCTACCGCTCCTTCTGGGGCACGAGTGTCACCGGTCTCGTAGTGGAAGTGCTTCAGGTCACATATCACTTGGGGTTCCGTGAACCAACCGACACTGGCCTCACTTCAACATGTTGGCTGAGGCCGTGCTTAGCACGCAGCACATGGGTTTTATGATCATGGTGAGAGGCCAGCACCGTCGATGTTCTGGGTAGAGGAAGTTTTGTCCTCAGTGCGCAACAACTGCACAGGCTGGATTTGTTGAAAGGCCCGGGGTGAGCGCTGTGGAGTGCGTGGGCACCTCGAGTGTCATGTCCCAGAATTCAAACTGTCACGGTGACCACCTTCAGCAACTCAAGGCTCTCCAGTCCCGGGACACACAGTACCTCTTGCGAAGTACGACTTACTGTTACATTTTCCCGGTCGTAGGGATGACGACTGTGTAAGTTCCGACCATTGACCTGATGCTGTCGTAGTGCACAAGGTGTGTTTGTCATACTGTGTAACCACGGGAATCACCTTCTTGCCGTTGGCAACTGTCAGCTCTTTACTCGGGTATATAGAAGGTGGTGTAGTTACCATATGCAAGCAGCACATTGTTTTATACCAGCCCTGTCTACAGATGCCATAGACTCAAGGTTGTTCCCGCCTTCAATGTCCACTAGGTCCATCAGCGCAAGCAGCAGGGAGCGGGAAGGCCTTTGCTGTATAGTATCAGCGTCCCGGATCACCATGTTCTGATAGTCTTGTAGATAGTCTTCGGTTTGTATCTTTTCTCTCTTTCTGATAGTCCCTGTTGCTTGCACATCATCAGGTCCACCACTTTGTCGAACAGTCCTTGTGTACGTTTACAGCTAAAGCCATATTTGCAATCGAGGTCAAATACCGAGGCGCTCTGTCACGATGTATGTGCGTTGGTTTAGGCTCCTTCTGCTGTATGTCGTTCAATAAAGGCACTTGGTTTCAATGGGAATGTACAGTGTTGCGTTTTATATCAGCCAGGATGTACACAATACTAAGCGCCCTGTAGTCTACCGGTGTAGAATGTGAGTCAACCACCTCTTCTCAGAAGCCTCACAGGCTGAATGTCAATGGTGCTTGTGTGAGGGCTTATACATGCCAGACCTTGAATGAGATCACGAGGATGAAATCGCCTACCATTGGCTGGCTCAGAGACAGTTGAACCACAGACCACAGTACACTCAGCACTGTGTAGATGTACAGCCATGGCTGATACATCAACAAATGACTCGTATATCCTCCCCTTGTGTCAGACATCCAACCAAGTACCATTCATCTAGACCTTGTTTCATTTATCCAACCAGCTACGAACCAAGTAATTCATCCAGACCTTGTTTCATTGTCCAACCAAGTATTTCATCAGTGCTTCATTCATCCAACCAAGCTAATCAACCAAGTACCATTCATCCAGACCTTGTTTCATTTATCCAACCAAGCTAATAACCAAGTACCATTCATCCAGACCTTGTTTCATTTATCCAACCAAGTATCATTCATCCGCCATGCTTCATTTATCCAACCAAGCTATTCAACCCAAGTACCATTCATCCAGACCTTGTTTCATTTATCCAACCAACTGAGGACCCCAAGTACCATTATCAGACCTCGCTTCACCCCCTTTATCCAACCAAGTACCATTCATCCAGACCTGTATTCATTTATCCGCAAGCTAATGAACCAAGTACCATCCATCCAGAACCTTGTTTCGTTTATCCAACAAGGTCTAATCAACCAAGTACCATTAATCCAGACCTGATTTATTTATCCCAGCCAAAATAACCAAGTACCATTCATCCAGACCTTGCTTCATTCATCCAACCAAGCTAATCAACGCAATTCCATTCATCCCAGACCTGTTTCATTTATCCCAGCAAGTATCATTCATCCAGACCATGCTTCATTTATCCAACCAAGCTAATGAACCAAGTACCATTCATACAGACCTTGTTTCATTTTTATCCAGCCAAACTAATGAACAGTACCATTCATCCAGACCTTGTTTCATTTATCAGCAAGTATCATTCATCGAAACCATACTTCATTTATCCAAGCAAGCTAATGAACCAAGTACCATTCATCCAGACCTTGTTTCATTTATCCAATAACTAATGAACCCCATTACCATTCATACAGACCTTGTTTCATTTATCCAACAAATTATCATTCTCATCCAGACCATGCTTCATTTATACAACCAAGCTAATGAACCAAGTACACCATTCATCCAGACCTTGTTTCATTGTCAACCAAACTAATGGCCCAAGTACCAAATTTCATCCAGACCTTGTTTCATTTATCCAAGCAAGTATCATTCATCCAGACCATACTTCATTTATCCAACCAAGCCAATGCGAACCAAGTACCATTCATCCAGACCTTGTTTCATTGTACAACCAAACTAATGACCCAAGTACCATTCATCCAGACCTTGTTTCATTTATCAGCCAAGTATCATTCATACAGTTACAATACTTCATTTATCCAACCAAGCTAATGAGACCAAGTACCATTCATCCAGACCTTGTTTCATTTATCCAGCCAAACTAATGACCCAAGTACCATTCATACAGACCTTGTTTCATTTGTCAAAACCAAGTATCAAATTCAGCTCCAGACCATGCTTCATTTATCCAACAAGCTAATGAACCAAGTACCATTCATCCAGACCTTGTTTCATTTATCTAACCAAGCTAATGACTTAAGTACCATTCATCCAGACCTTGTTTCATTATCCAACCAAGTATCATTCATCAGACCATGCTTCATTTATAAACAAAGCTAATGAACCAAGTACCATTCATCCAGACCATGCTTCATTTTATCCAACCAAGCTAATGAACCAAGTACCATTCATCAGACCTTGTTTCATTTATTCAACCAACTAATTATTACGTGCCTTCATCCAGACCTTGTTTCATTTATTCAACCAAGTATCATTCATCCAGACCATGGCACATTTATCCAACCAAGCTAATGGAACCAAGTACCATTCATCCAGACCTTGTTTCATTTATCCAAGCAAGCTAATGACCCAGAAGTACCATGCATCGCCCAGACCTTTGTTTCATTTATCCAACCAATCATCATTCATCCAGACCATGCTTCATTATCCAACCAAGCTAATGAACCAAGTACCATTCATCAGATATTACTTCATATCCAGCAAGCTAATGAACCAAGTACCATTCATACAGACCTTGTTTCATTTATCAACCAATATCATTCATACAGACCATGCTTCATTATCCAACCAAGCTGTAGACCAGAAGTACCATTCGCCAGACCATGCTTCATTTATCCAACCAAGCTAATGAACCAAGTACCCCATTCATCCAGACCTTGTTTCATTTATCAAAACCAAACTAATGACCCAAGTACCATTCATCCAGACCTTGTTTCATTTATCCA